>NW_012267512.1:388402-478336 GCF_000151885.1 Dipodomys ordii
TTCCTTCCTTCCTTCCTTCCTTCCTTCCTTCCTTCTTTCCTTCCTTCCTTCCTTCCTTCCTTCCTTCCTTCCTTCCTTCCTTCCTTTTCCTTTCTGTTATTTCAGAAAATAGAGCAAGAGCTGTGTACAACTTATTTGCTGAGGCTGGGGTAAGCCTGTTACTGGACAAGTTAAAAGTACCCCAGAGCAAGAAAGTATAGGCTTGTGTACCTTGTAAACATCCCTGAAATGCAAAAGATTGTTCACTATGAGATAGGAGCGTAGTTATACTCTAATAAAGCATTACAAATGGACACTAAATTTGGGATTTCATATGTAATTCTCATAATATTTGTCTTTAGATGAGCTTTCAACTGTTTTAAAGATGTAAGAGCCATTCCTAGCTTGCATGCTGTGCAAAAGCAAGAGGTAGGCCAGATTTGGCCTGTGGATTATGGTTTGTCCAGTTCTGATCTAACTTCAGAAACAAAGTGACACAATATCCAAATGGATTCTGCCCTTGCCTTTATTATTCAGTGTCGGTTAGGAAAAGTCATATGACTGGCCCGCGCTGACTTCCCTGCAGGTGCTGTGTGGGGCTGGCTGTGACACTTCTTACCCAATGAGTACTCCTTACCTGCTCTCATCACCCCCCAGCAGCTCAGCAGCATCGCTTTCTCTACTTTATAGTCATGCCACTAGTCTTAGTACTTTTGGATTTTTTCTGGCTTCTAATTGTTTATTTTGCCATTGTTTATGGTGATGGTCTAGACATGTATTGTTTATTTCAAGTTCACCGCCTCATTCTGTCTGCTTTGTTCAATGTATCAGGTTAGCCCACCTCACCAAAGTAAAGACCGTAACTAACCCTTTCACTGACGACTGCTGAGCAAAGCAGTCTTAGAGAATGTGAGAACTGAAATGAACATTGGAGAAAGATACTTATTAACATATAAATTCAGAAAGATTAATACCCAAACTATATTGCTAAAATTTCTGAGTCAATTAGGAAAAGGACAAGACAGTTGAAAAATAGGCTTGTAAAGCATCTCAAATAAGTAGGAACCTTAATGGCTACTAGTACTTGAAGTAAAGCTTGATCATGTTTGCTACCAGGGTAACACTTACCCACCAGATTGATGAAAGAAAAAAAAAAGTAAATACTTGAGAATGTGGAAATACTGAAATATAAATCAGGTGAATATAACTGTTGATGTCCAGGGCTTATAGTTTCTGCTTTTTTATGGTCTTAACAGCTGTTGGCATAGGATCTTAAATATACTTACTTTGTTTTTGTTTTGCCAGTCCTGGGGCTTAAACTCAGAGCCTGGGCATTGTCCTTGAGCTCTTTTCATCAAGGCTAGCTCTCTGCCTCGTTGAACGGAGCCACAGCTTCACTTCAGTTTCTTAGTGATTAACTGGAGATAAGAATCTCCTGGACTTTCCTACCTGGGCTGGCTTTGAACCTCAATCCTCAAACTTCTGCCTCCTGAGTAGCTAGGATTATAGGTGTAAGCTACCAGGACCCACCTTAAACATACATTTTTAAGTTTACATTTGTTGTTTTATTTTTAGCATTTATTAATCTGAAATTTATTTTGGGGAATGGTGTAAAGTAGGAACCTACATTTATTTCTTCTATATGATAATTTGTCCAATATCATTTGTTGAATAGTGAACCACTGATTACCACTAGGACAATTAGGCAAAATTTATGAAATCAGACATGCTACGACTAGCTTCTGTTTTCAGTGCTTTAAAGTATCATCTCTTAATCATACCTAGAGGTGGCTGGGGAAGGTGGCTCAGTGGTAGAGTGCTTGCCTTGCATGCATGAGGCCCTGGGTTTGAATCCTTAGCACCACATAAGCAGAAAAACCTGGAAGTGGTGCTATGGCTGAAGTGGTAGATCTCTAGCCTTGAGCTGAAGAGCTGAGGGACAGCGCCCAGGCCCAGAGTTCAGTTCAATACTGACAAAAAAAAAATCATATCCAAGCTGGTGGCTTACGCCTGGAATCCTAGCTACTCAGGAGGCTGAGATCTGAGGATCGCGGTTCAAAGCCAGCCTGGGCAGGAAAGACTGTGAGACTCCTATCTCCAGTAAACCACCAGAAAACCGGAAGTGGCACTGTAGCTCAAGTGGTAGAGCATTCGCCTTGAGCTGAAGAGCTGAGGGACAGAGCCCAGGCCGAGAGTTCAAGCCCCACGACCGACCAAAAAAAAATCATAGCTAGAGATAAAATGATGGCTCAGTATAACAACTTGCTAAGTGGTAAAACTTGGATTTTGTCCATATAGTCTAAGTTTAAAACCGAGGCTCCTAGCCTTATGTACACGTGGGGAATTTGAGCCAACAAGTGGTTTGTTATATCCCAGCCAGACATGATTTTTGTGTGTGTGCTGGTGCTAGGGCTTGAACTCAGGGCCTGGAAGCTGTTCCTTAATTGTTGCTATTGTTGTTTCTTTTGTTTGTTTGTTTTTGTTTAAGGCTAGGGCTGTATCACTTGAGCTAGGTAGAGCTCTAATGGGAAATAAAAGTCTCACAGACTTTCTTGCCTGGTCTGGCTTTTAACTGCAGTCCTCAGATCTCAGCCTCCTGACTATCTACCAGTAACTGGCTAAAATTGCTTTTATTTTCCTTTACTTGGGTCACAATAAAATGCTTAGTGTCAGAGTGATGAGGCAAATTTGTTTTTTTTCTCAAATTGAATGTCGTGATGGCAATGTTATGTAAAGCCAAGGAAAAACAAGAGTACCATTTCTCAGGTTTATTTTAACAGAGTTTAACTGGGAAAAAAGTTCTTTAAAAGCCTAAAGGATATCATCTTGTTTTGAAATTTCAGTATATAACTAGTTGTGTAAATGGTTTTCTTACTTAAGTAAATGCTGACAAGAGGAGTTTTATTTGTTGTTAAGGTGATTATTGTTGGCTTGATAACCATGAAATGATACTATGACCTGGGATTTATAGCCAGACAAATCTGTAATGATATCCTAGCTCTTTTACTTGATCTATTTCAATGGGCTAGTAATTGAACTTTTTCAATGAGGTGGGTATATCTAAGTGTGGGTCTGATTTCAAATGGTATCATATTTGTCAAGTTCTTAGCAAGATACATAATAAGTAGCACTATCTTAATTTCCTTATATCTCACAGCATGTTTATGACACTTGGTATAGATTGGCATTTTGCTTTGTTCACATTTATATCTTTCTGAGTAATACTAGAAAAAACACAATGAAGTGATTTTTTTTCTTTTAAGTACTAGGGTTTGAACTCAGGACCTCATGCTTGTTCACTTGGCTAGCTTGCTTAGCTGTTGCTCTACCACTTGAGCCATGCCTCCAGCCCTACATTTTTCTGGTTACTTGAGAGACCAGAGTCTCACAGACTTTTCTTCCCAGCTAACTTTGAATGGCAATACTCTGGGTCTCAGGCTCCTGAGTTGCTAGTACTATAGGGATGAAAAACTAAGCACCGAACTGAGATAACTTTTATTTGGGAGATTTTAGATGAGGTAAAAGGATAAATCCTTAGTTATCTTTTTTGAAATCAAGAATTTAAAAGTACACCTTTTGTTAATTTTTGCTGAATAGGTTTCTGTCTCAAGTAATTGTCAATTCAATGCCATTCAATAATTTATTTCTCTTCTTGGGTTCTTTTGCTTAAGCATTCTAGGATAGCTAGCAAACAATTTTTTTTTTCCCTAGAGAAATAGTTTTAAGGCCATCTCAATCTGTGAGAATCATATCACAAGTTAAGTGTTTCTTAAGAATGTACTTTTAAAATTGGTCACTGAGATACTCTACCATTATATATACTGTGTTAAGAGGAAGTGTTGAAGCAAAGAGGCTCCGGGAACCTTTGTAACTCTGGCATTCACTCTTCTGGGAAGTGGTTATTGTCTAAATTGATCTCTGTTGACCTCTAGAATAGGGATCAAGTTCATCTTTCATTTTCATTGTTGTCAAAACACTAGTCTCCAAGTAACTTACATTAACAAGTCCAATAAACTATTTTATATGGTACATTGTTAGATTAGTCACATATTTCTACATCTTACTATAATTAAGTCGTTGAATCAAGTAAAAATACCTTAAGATTAATATTTCTCTAGGAATTGCATTAAATGATGTAGTTTTTCTGCTTTATCAAGTATATTTATCAGTAGATTATATGGGTATGTTTAATAAGCTGATGAGATCTGTCCAATTGAATGCTCAGAGGAAATATTATAGTAGTGAATTATTAATCTTTATGAGCATATTTGATATTGTATGTGCAGCATTGACTATATAAACGTATCTTTTTGGGGGCTGGGAAGGTGGCTCAGTGGTAGAGTGCTTGCCTTGCATGCCTGAGGCCCTGGGTTCGATTCCTCAGCACCACATAAGCAAAAAGAAAAAAGCCAGAATGGCGCTGTGACTCAAGTGGTAAAGCGCTAGCCTTGAGGTGAAGAGCTGAGGGACAGCGCCCAGGCCCAGAGTTCAGGCCCCATGACCCCCCAAAAAATAAAAATAAAAATAAATAAATGTATCTTTTGGTTGAACACAGTGGTTAAATGTGTGGTAGAATGATTTTGAGCACTCAGCCAATAAGTGGGAGGTATTCTTCTGGGACAAGGTGCAGTGCAACGGTTGTGGAATAAGTGCTTGTTTCTCACGCAGGTGCTGCAGTGGCCGGCATTTACAGAGTCGCAGGGAAGAACATGGCCCCTCTGGAAGCATTGGTGTGGGGCGTTGGGCAGACTGTGTTGACATTAATCATCTCCTTTTCAAGGATCCTCGCTACACTTTGAGGTTTCTGAGGAATGTCTCATTTCACGTAAGGAAACATGTACAGATTCCCTGAAAAATGGCATTAAGAAGAGGAAATGAAATGGTACAAGTGTGGGCCCAGCAAGTCAGACCACAAGGAAGACCTTGAGCCGTGTGGAAAGCCTGCCCTCCGGCGTTCCAGTGATTGCACTACTGCACTGCACCTTACGTGCCTCCCTCCCAGGCAAGGTGCACCAGGACAGACACTTTGTGAAGCCACAAGAAAAGCACCTTGTGCAGCTGCCAATCAGGTTAACCTTGGGGTGGAAATCATCGTTCTCAACAGTGTTAAGTTACAGGAACATTTGGAGAAGTCGACATATGTGCCAAACTCTTTTTTTTTTCTGTTAACATCGATCATGTGACCGTTTGTAAGAGTAGATAAGGATGAGTGCTGTGAACATGCTTGACATGATTGAGGTAACCTAGCAAGATCTCTCTTTTATAAGGCTAAGTCCCATAGGAATGCAAAATAACCAAGTGTTGAATATAAGAGAAACTGGTTTTAATGCTGAGCAGTTCTGGAATTTAGGGTTGTGATGTTTAGTGTTATTCTTATTTAATTTATATGGAAAATAGCAGTCTTTTAAATGGAAGATTGGCTAAACTGTTTTAAGGACTTGAAGTAGATGTGTAGGGTGCATACTTTTGACTAACTTAACACACTTTTAATAGTTTCCCTCATATATAACATACTATTTATATGAACTCGAAACCTTTTTGGGTCACATACATTGTCATTTGTGTGTCATAAAAACATAATTTGAAAATATTCTTATATATTTTGTAAGAAAAAAGTCTGAAATGCATGTTGCATTCTGTGACCTCCTACACTAAGGTTTTACCTTGTAACTCATGGAGAAAACACCTGGATAGCTAGTGCTGCAGTGGCATTGAATTACTTCTTGCAGGTACTTTGATTTTTTTTTTTTAACAAAGCAAACAATCTTTTATTCTGGAGTATCAATTGTTTAAAGAATGGCCTAAATTAGGCTCTGGAAATAAAAAGCCTCATTTATAGATAAGAAGTAAGTTATATAGGAAGAATAATAAACTGTCTTATTTTGGATATGTGGCAGTGTCGTCATTGTGCTAAGTAAAAATTGGGGAAATTAGTGAATAATTGTGAAATTTGGCAGTTAGTTTCAGCATAATAATACAGTTCAGAGCGTGTCCCTGAGAGATTCATTTCAGTTGTTTAGTTCTTGATTGATGCTGTATGATTTAAGTTTATTTAATGTTATGTTAAGTTTACTAGCGTCGGGAATTACATTTAAAATGGAAATGACCTTTGTATAAAACATTTTAAGAAGCAGGGAAAACGTAGACCCCAATTGAATTGAGATTTGTTTGGGGGTTCTACTTACAATGATTAATGTGCTAACTCAAAGGAAGCACCATTGCAGAGAATAAGAAGGTAAGGCCAATCTAAAAACATAATTTTACACACTAGTCTCTTTGCTTAATTGAATTAAAAAAATAAGTTTCTGTTAGATCTCATTCAAATTTGAGTCTCTTGTGACACACATACACTTTTTTTTTTCCTACCCAAAGCAACAGCAGCAACAACAAACATGTATGAACTTACTGAGGAATTGAGGGTAAAGGCAGTATAAGAAGTCAAGCTTAGGGACTTACTAACACTGGCATTGAGTGTTTAACAACAACAACAACAAAGAATGGAACAATAAGCCAACTATGCATTCTTAGAGATCCTAGAAGTAAATCTTGAAGTTGATCCTTATATACATGCTATCATTTCATGTATTCTCTATATTTCTGATGTTTTCTCCAATTAAATTTAGGCAGAACTTTTTCTACATCATTTTGATTTCATCTTTTCTGTTAGACTTGAATTGTTATTTGTCTTTTGGCTATTAAAGCATTACATTCTTTCAGAAGAACGACCAATAAGATATTGAAATTGTTTCATAATTACAGAATGAGTATTTATTTTAACATGGTTATTTTAAGAGAGTCTTCATGTAAGAACATGGAACACATGTTTTATAGTCCAAAATTAACTAGAAAATAACTTGGATACATGAAATATATGAATGAATGGACCAAAGAGATTTTAAATTCCTACTTTTATTGTAGAGTGAAAGAATAATTGAGTGATTAATAGTTTGTAAGTGTCCTGCAATTAGCTTATTGTCAAGTTGATTTACATTGTGTGTGTGTGTGTGTGTGTGTGTGTGTGTGTGTGTGTGCGTGTGCGTGTGTATGCATGTGTGTGACCAGTATGTGAAGGGGCAGGATATTTTAGTTTCTTTTTTGTTCTCAGTTATTTCTGTTGGGATTTTGTGCAACAGTCACTATGATATTTTTAAGTGTAGTTGAGTAGTGTGAATTTATGAAATTGTCTTATTTATATTCAGATTTCAAAAAGGACATTTCTTAGAGATAAGACGTGTTTAATGATAAATATATATACTCACATACATACATATTGTAAACATATATAGAGAACTATATATGATACAATATAATTGGAAAACCTTTGCTTAATGATCATTTTCATAGTCTAGTGGAGAATTTGCTATATTTGTTCAATTGAATGATCATTTAAGTAGATTTGAGGCTGTTTGAGATTTGTGAATCTGGGAGATTTTTTTCTTGATTTTCTTGATTTTTTTTTTCTTGGAGACCCTTGTGTGACGCATGACAAAAGCCATTATTTGGCATAGTTGGATTACAGGTTCTTAAAATTTCTATGTGATTCTATAAAATTTCTAGCAGTAAATTTCCTCTGTGACAATGGTAGAAGGAAAGGGGAAAATGCTGTACAGTTGACCCTTCTTTATTTCAGAAATGTTTAGTAAAATATCACCGAGAGTGCACTCATTTCCCCAGAGAGGGAATGCCTGTGTACTCAAAGTTATACAGCACCCCCCTTAGAAAGGTCCATAGATTTATATCCTGAGACTTCAGAAAAGCTGCAAAGAAAGCTGAAAACTTTCAGAAGAAGGCAGTTCAACAAACCAGCTCTGCTGGAGGCCCGGTCGGTCCCCTGGTGCCTGGTGAGGGGGGTTCCCAGCGTGCCGGGGTCCTGCACTCAGAGCTTGTGTCTTCGTTGTTACCGGGGCACCACACAGCATCAGAGCTCCTCACCTAGTAGACCTTGCTAGCGTTACAGCACAAGTTTCCACTGCAACATTTCCAGCCCTCAAGGATTTTGTTTGTATTTTAAGTTAGAGAATTAAAGACATGGATTAGCTTGTATATGTTCTCTCTGTGAGGGAAGGAGAGGGGATAATGTAAAAGCAAAGATTATTGTTGATAAAAGGATTCAGGGAAGCTGTAATTAAGATGGGGTAAGTAGGCCCACCATGCTAGGGTAACCGCGGCTGGCATCCACATGCACGGAACTGGATTTTGTAAGGCACTCTGTGCAGAGTATTGTCTCTTCTGAGTACAAAGTTGACCATGACAGGGTTCAGCCCTTCCGCTGCCCCCAGCCAGAAGAACATCAAAACCATTCTAGGTGGGCATCTACATCTTCTTTCTGCTCTCCACTTCTGTGATTTTTCCAGTTTATCCACTGGAATCACTGCTGTGATTTGTGAACACTGGGCCTCACTGGGCCACTTGCTGCTTGGTCCGAGCAAACAATTAGTCTCGTGAAGCTTCAGTTCACTGCCTGATACCTCCTGTGGCTTTGTGAGGATTCTAGGAGACTACTTTGAAATGGCAATGCATACCTGATGTAGACACTGAATACTCAGAATTTTAAAATTACATTTTACAATCCCAATGGAATATTTTGTTTTGTAGGATCCACCCATTTTCTTCCATTTCCTTATTACCTTTCCTCCATAAATTTTAAGACTGAATTTTAAAATTTTAAAACTGAAAAACTTATCTCTTACAATCTAACTTCCATCACCTTGTCTCTACCCCTTTATTTTAAAAATCACCAGACCTTTAAGAACGGTAGAGAGCTGTGGGTGATGGGAGAGGCCAGGACAAAGAGGATTTATTTACAGACTCTGGTTACCACTGATTAAACTAGGGAAACAGTCAAGAAGGCCACCACTTTCTTCTTGACTGCACCCTATCTGCTTCTCTGATTCACTAAGTATATCCCTGACATTCTACTTTGTGCACACTATTATTCTTGTCTTAGAGGGAAGACACAGCCTTTTCATTTCTCTGCATCCATCTGTCACTCAGGGTACAGGCTGGCAATGTAGATGCAGTTCCACAGAAGCACAGCCCTGTGCCCTAAGCCCCTCTTTCTGTGGACCGAGGTTCTTGTTGGCTCCTGATGGTGGTGGTTTTGTATATGGACTGCTTTTGTTTAAACCAAAAAAGAAATACCAATACTTTAAACGTGTGTCCACTTTTATATTTCAGGAAGTAACAGCACAGAAAGTATACCACTGGTTAATATATTAATATTTTTTCAAATGTGTGGTCCCGTTTTGTAGCAGACAGCAGTTTACAGAGAGGAAGAAATGGTGGGGGTAACATACAAAGGATGCATTGACGAAGCCCGTTGGTTTAGCACACAACTCCACCCTCCTGTTAAGCCTGCACACTACTCTGAAGAAGGCTGAGCTCTGCATGATTACCTAATGCTCTGCCCCTTTAGATGTGGGATCTTCTGACCACAGCCCATTTGAAATCAGATTTCTTTGGTGTGCACATGTGCTCATGCCTGTGCACATGTGTGTGTATGGTGGGTTTGCTTTACTAACCCGAGAATTTCTGTTCCATGTAGATATTAAGAGTTTGCTGAGTTTAATTGTCTTGAAACACAGTTATGAATGTATTTGGTATGTGTAGATATACTGGTTCATTCTCTTTCAGATTTCTAAGTGAATTGAGCTATAAACTGTACCCATCTTGTTGGAGGCTAGGGATCCAGGTTCACCGTCTTTTCATTCAATTACACATCTATTGAGCTTGTATATCCCTTCCTTGATTTGGGGAACTAGTTTATCAGTTGCTTTAAAATCTTCCCAAACAGATGTAATACAGCATAGTCTAGATGTATGTACAATTGGTTGGTAGAAGCTGAAGTTCTGGTTCCAGTACCTTTGGCTATGAAGCCGTTATTGGAAAATAAGCGCAGACACGTTGGAATGAATGGCTTGAAGCTCTGGCTTCATGCTCTGCTGTACCTGGATGTAATATGTCTACCCTTGGTAGATGTCCCATTTAGCTCTATAATGGAAACTGGAAAGCAGTATGTTTGTAAATATACATGAAAAGAGGAACTAAAACACATGATCAGCTAAATCCATAACCATGCACTTCTTTTTCCTAAATACCTGCTAGGATTTGTCAGAAATCATCACTTTTTAAGAACCCTGTTTAAATGAATACTAGCTTCAGTGTACCATTGATGAAGAACATTTTCCTTCTTAAAAAATTTTTACAGTGTTCTTTTATTATTGTTATATTTTTTAGCCTGGGTAGCCCAGGTTGACCTCAAATTTGTGATCCTCCTGCTTCAGCTTGATGAGTGCTGGGATTATATAGTGCAACACCACCTGAACTACTTTCTTTTTGTCTCTGTGTGTATGTGGTAATGGGGTTTGAACTCAGGGCTTTGCGCTTGTTAAGCAGTCACTCTACCACTTGAGCCATACCTCCTGCCCCCTACTGCCTTTTTTAGCATTCATTATTTTTCAGGTAGGATCTCAAGATTTTGCATGGGTCAGTCTCATTCCATGATCCTCCACCTGTGGCCTTCCACAGCAGTGGATCACAGGCATGCTTATTAATTGAGATGTCATCTCACTAATTTGTTCCCCCTAGGCTGGCTTCTAACTGCAGTCTTGATATCTGTTTCCTAAGTAGCTGGGATTATAGGCATGAGCCATTGTGCTGACCATAGTCCTTTTTAAAATTAAAGTATTTGCATTTAATCATTAAGTATCTTTGGGGTAGAATATTTTGAAGTTTTTCTCCTTAAGAGGCAACATTGGAAGCACTTGTTTGAATAGTAGTGAAGATGATTTACTTTCAGTACTGGATGAGTTGATGGGCTTACTTGTTGATACTTGCTTGGAGTTTGTGCTATTGAATGGTTTATCCTGGAGGAATTTAAAGACATGATGGGCCTCTCCCCAGAACACACATGCTTTCACGCGTGGGCTCTACACATTTAGATGAGCAGATAGAAATCCCCATGGCATTTTTCATTTCAGAAGCATCCCTTGGCAAAACATGTCTGTGATTCTGCCCTAACAGTCCCTAGATATAGTTTTTCTCTGATGAGAGGTCAACTTTATCTTAGTAAACAACTAAAACAACTAGTTAAACTATTTGTATTATTTACCTGAAAGGTATTAAAAGGCTCACTTTCAAATCTGTTAACTCTCAGTACCCTTTTACCAAGCTAAATGATGCCTTACTGCTTTGAAAGTTGAGATATTTTTGCAGAGTGGATTTGGTGAGATTCAGACATGGTACTGATCAGCTGGCTCTGTGTACCTCCCCTGCGATTAGGAATCCAGAGGCTGGGAAGGTGTCCTTCAAACAGGTCTTAGCTCCTGACTTGTTACGTTCACTGGAAATCAGTTCCTTTGCCCCTGCCTGTGACTGACTGGTTGACGCTTCCACCACTTTTCCCCGCTGTGACATTCTCCTATGTTTTGTTTTCGAAGTAAGTATGAAATACGGGAGAGTCAATCAAATTCACTGTGGGTTTTAAAGTTTAGTTTTCTTGTGAACTTGACTCTGGCGTGAACTGTGTTTTATATTGTAATATAGAGGCAGACACTTTATGTAACCCTTAGGAATATGTTTACCATCAGGGATTTATTTTTACTCTAGAATTACTAAATGTACTGTGAAGCTTAATGACAGGAAGAGGAAACACTGGAAGCGAATTTTGTGAAGTAACCTGCATTATGTGACGTTTCCCCTTCTGTTAAGACTATAAATTACACTGTATGAGTTACCTGTACTGCATGTTTACATAATACAGCTTAATTTTGAAGGATTATTTAAAAAGACTATGTTTATATAAAATGCCTAACAAACTGTATATATTGTAAATGATTGATTTTTAATTTTATATAAGCAATTTTTTATTTCCCAATTCATGTACAAATCTCATTGTGTATATAGAATAATTTCCTGGAGATCACAGATTTTTGCAGTGAATTTTAGGTATTTTAATTGCAGTAAGTATCAGGTTAGCCCTTAGAGATGTTGTTCCTTTCTCTTAAATTATTTTTCACCACTCATTTTCTTCAAAGGGCAGCAATAAACATGCAAGTTATTTTTTTTGACTGTAGAAAATTCATCTACAAAGACAAAACCTAGATTCCAGCTCATTGCTTTAAATTAAGGAAAGATGCACAACTTCTACAGCATCTGCACACAGGACCATTTCTGGGTCCACAAGTGGCTCTCTCCTCTTTGTAATATACAGGGTGAACTCTACTACCCCCACAAAACATCAACTCCACGTGAATCCAGCACTGAAGTATCATTACAGAATTTATTGGATTAAAAGTTTGTAACATACAGTATTTTAATAAAGTTTCTGTATTCAATTTCATGCACTTAGATATAAATAAACCTGTCTTTAAAAGCTTTCTGGAGTATTTGACTCTCAGTGACTTCTCAGCTCGTTCCCCATGGAATCACTTTTTCATCACTTTTTCTAGCCACTTTTGCCTGTGGATTTTGGAGGTAGTGTGGAAAAGGTAAGCAGCACATTTACTTATGAGACTTGCTGTTTTAAGAGGTGTGTGCTGTCACGAGAAGCAATGCCTCCTCCCCGTTCTGGAGTGGTTAGGGGGTGGCAGCTACTTCTGTATGATGAAGGCCCAGAGAAAGTACAAAACTTCTCCAGGTCACTCAGTGACCTGCTTAGTTGGGGGGGGTTCCTGCTCTGTTACTTGTATCCTCCCCTCCCCAACTAGGTTGTGTTGATTTGAACGATCAAATGTAAGCATAACTTAGATTTTTTGATAGGGAGTTCTGATGGAAGAGTTGGGCACCCTCTCGGGCTCAGCAGCACCCTGCCTCTGGAGATGAGGAACAGCTGGCTGGCACTGCCAGTGTCCCCTGCCTGTGGGAATACGCCTAGCAGCATCATGCTGCGGTGCAAGTGGCAGTTCTCACAGCCACATATTTTTGTTCATTGCCAAACTGAAGTGTATTTTCTTGTTCTCTAAATAACTTCTCTATTTCAACATAAGAATTATAAAATTACTAAATGCATTTCCTTCCCAACCATAAATGTTTAAAATTCTTGGACACAATGCAAGAGAGTGTTCTAGTTGGGTTTGTTATAGTTGGCTTGTAAAGTAATAGTTTTGTAATAGGAAAACTATCCAGGTATTTTCATCCTTGTGGAGAATTATGACAAGGCATTAATCTTCAGATTCATTGCCTCCTACCCCTTAGAGGACCTGAGGGAAAGGTAATGTGAAAAGAAGACTAAGCCTTAGGGTGATGAACAAGGCCTGGCTAGACTTGTGCAGGCATGGAGAGAGAAAGTTACTTTGCAGACAAGAGGGGCTGCTATATTCAGGTCCAGAGCTTCTGGCTTTCAAAGCACTAAAGCTTGACGGTTCATTCCATCAGTCTTAATAGGAGCCCTTAGTTTAAGTTTAAAAGACAAACCCTGATGTTAGCAGTACTCAGCATGTTATTCAGGCAAGAAATCATGTCAGTCTCCAACATTTACTTATTTTCTTGTTTATTATTTGATTTGTTGCTATTTCTTGGACTAGTACTCAGAACCTGGGTGTTGTGCTTTCCCTCTCTCTGTTTCTCTGTCTCTCGCTGTCTCTCTTTATCTCTGTCTCTCTGTCTGTCTCTGTCTCTGTCTCTCTGTCTGTCTCTCTGTCTGTCTCTCTGTCTCTGTCTCTGTCTCCCTCTCTCTCTCTCTCTCTCTCTCGGCTGGCAGTCTTCCCCTTGAGCCACAGTGCCACTTCAATCTTTTACTGTTAATTGCAGATAAAAACCTCATGAAATTTCCTGCTTGGGCTGTTTATGAATCCTGATCATGAGATCGTAGCCTCCTAAGGAGCTAAAATTACAGGCTTAGGTCAAGAGTTGTTAATTTTATAGTCTCCAGGATCAAGTTCTGGGGACTTGTGGCAGTGGTCTACCAGCAATGCCTCAGTTTGGCCACTAGATGGTGGAATTGTTCCATTTTTCCACTTGGTTTTCTCTGGCCATTAGTTCTTATTAAGAACTGTCTGTACTTTGACGATAATTCCCTCCCCATACATTACACTTAAAGTTATTTTTCCCCCCAAAGATATACGATTTAACATAAGCAAAGATTTCTCTTTGTCATCACTTTACTAAAGGATTGTTTGCATGTCAGAAACAATTGTATGATTTTGGTATTGCATATTTTCCTTACATTGCAACTCATGATGCAAAATGAAGTTTTATCTCATTGAATACTATACAGTTTTTTTGACAGCTACGTAGAGGTCACCTTTCAGGCTAAAGGGGATTATATCAGATATAACACAATTAGCCTTGTTGTATTAGAAGAACTAGTTTTAAATTTCTGCTCTGTCATGGTGTAACTCAACACGATCAAGTTGTTTACTTTCTAGGACTCTCAGTAAAATGGGAAAAGCACCTTGTGTTGCAGGTAGTGAATGATCAGAAATTTTATGTGGCTTATCGGCCTGTCCCATGTATTGTCTGCATGAAATGAAAGGGGTGATGGGGTGCTAGAATTTGCTACAAGTGTTAATAGCAAGCACAACTATCTGTTTCAAATTCAGAACCAGTTTGTGGGTCCAGGTAGACATGGTGCATTCTGGGAGAGGGTCGGTTTCAAATTGAAACTATCTCATTGTGTGTGATGTTGCTTGTGCAACACAGGCTGCTCAGGTTTATTTTAGAAGCCTACATCAGCAGGAAGGAACCTGGTTTGAAAGCGCAATGCATAAACTTGCACAGCTAGCAAATTCCTTGCATTCTCTAAACCACCAAATATATCCCAATGAAGTCAAAGCGGCTGCCAGAGGGAGCTCTTCCTGAGGGGTGCTAGGACTCACCCTACTGTCCTCAGCCTGCTTGCATCCTGTTAAACATGAACACTCTGCTTGCTTTATTGTTTCCCAGAAGAAAGCTGCAGCTCCCACTCAGAGAGCAAGGGCTGGTCTTTTCAGGTCCAGAGCCGATGTCAGACACGCCGGTGATGTTCCACAGTGTGCTCCGTAGCAGCCAATCTCTCCTGGCCTTCAATTAAGGGACTGAACTTGAGAGTGGAGGACCAACTACATCTTCATCAAACTACCCTGATTCTGTTGATTACTGTTGGTGGGAATTGGGGTCTGTGAGTGAGCCCAGAATGCAAGACAAAAAGTGTTAGGGTCACCTTTGATGTAGAGATAGATAGCGGGGTCTCTGTGGGATGAAGACAAGTATAATCTTGACACTCGTGTTTTGAAGGCCCAATGTCTACAACCTGCATGGGGAGGTGTGCCAAGGGGTCAGGCCCAGGTTTCACTTAGTATCTCGACCAATTTCTTCTCTAATAAACATGGAAGTAGATTAGTCCCTCACATCTTCTCCAGAGTGCACTTTGGCACTTCCCAAGGGTCAGTATCTGCAATGGGTCTGTTACTCTTGGACTTCCCAAGGCGGGGGCCAGTCGGGTAACAGGAGTTTGATACCACCTCCTTCGTGCCTTAAACTTTAGACCCATCTGTTTCTCAGTTAAACTTGTTAAACCTGGCAGGGATGGAGGGGGGGGGCAGAGGGAGTTGGCAAAGAGAATGAAGAAGGATGAAAATTTCAAATGTAAGCAATTGTGTGTGTAGGAAATATAAAATCTGTTCAATCAATAGAGTACCATTGTTTGGATGTTCACACCCAGTTTTTACTCTGAAGCCACTTTCACATCTGCCATCTTATTTTATCGTCTTCTTGTTTGGGGAGAAAGGAACACATTTGCTTTTTGGGGGTGGTGAAGAGGGAACCCAAGGACTTATACACGTTTAGGCAAAAGCAGTATACCACTGAGCTTCATCTCCAGCCCAAATGTTTCCCCCCACTCCTTTTTCTGTCTGCAAGTCACTTACTTGTTTAAACAAAGGTCTTTCACAAGAGCTGGTCGGTTGTTTGAACCAATGTCAATTCTGAGAGCAGATCTTCCGTGGCCACCACAGCCTGGTTCACCTGAGCTCAGGTGACCCCTGGCAGCCTAGTGGGCTCCTCCCTCTGAACACAGATCCCTTCCAGAATAATTGGGGATATGCCACAAAGGCATTGGCTTCAGGCCAGAGGATCCCAATGTTTATCTACAGGACACAGTTGGGGTGGGCTCACCTGCCTTCTCCATCATAAGAATGATATGCCAGTGACTAACTGCTCCTATTGATAACCATGCTCCATGTTGAATTAAAGTGGTCAAGATGAGCTAAGCAGATTGTTTCTTTCCTAAATAAAAACAGAATGATTTTCAGACTCCTGGCTCATCATCTGTTCTGTGCACACTAACAAACACTGGGCGGGAAAACGTTGCCATGTCAAAGCTAGACCTTAAAGTCTTCCTGGAGATTTGGAGTCCAAAATGGGTGCGGGAAGAAAAGGGTCTTTTGTGTGTGTGTGTGTGTGTGTGTGTGTGTGTGTGTGTGTGAAAGTAAAGGCATCTTTCTGGCACCTCACAAGAAGAATAAGGGGCTTGAGGGATGGGGGCCACAGGTTTGATGGCTGTGATAGAAAAAGTGAACATGACACTGTCCAACTCCAGAATCAGGACCAAGTGAAAACACATCTACACATGATGTTGGGCACGTCTTTGTGGTGTCCAGACTTGACTGAAAAATGATTAAAAGGCTGACTTGAACTTTAGATGACAATGGTGTCCATGGGCCAAGACCAGCTGAATAGCACGTCAGGCCCACAGCAGATACAACAGGTTGAGGAAACTCATCATCCCCAAGAATTCTTGCTTGACTTTGAAATTGCTAGCACTTTAATTATATTGCCTTCTGTTTTGAAATGTTTGTCTCCAGTATGGGTCCATAAACTTTGACTACAATCTGTATTTCTAGAAGGGGACAGAGGTGGTCAGAGACTTCTTTATTTGTAATGTACATGGAAAAGCAAGATGACAAAGTAGATAAACTTTTTTTTTAAAGGAACTGTCCCCAAAGTGAACACAAGAAATACCTGAAATCAGTTCTGTTGTGAAATCAGGGCTCTTTCCTAAGCTGAAAGCCAGTAAGAATTGGCTTCCTAGGATATATCTGTTCAATATCTTAAATCTGAAAGTACCAAATATTAATTTGAGGAAAGTATCAAATCATTTTGATAGGACTGCAGGTCTATCATATCTACCTCAAGGAATATTTTGGTTATTTTAATCCAAAATACTCTTGCTTTCAACACTTAAAATTTGGTGAGGTAAGGGACTATTTCTTTTTCTTGCTACCATTCCCCAAGCCTCCCAGTTTGTAAGCCGCAGAAGACACGGGTCAGAGTAAATAATACTTGCCAAGGGCATTCTGCAGGCTTTCTAGGAAAAGGCTCTTGAAGGAAAGTATTCTCCAACCACCACACTTTGATAAAACTGGCCTCTGTATTCCTGTCTTAGTCTCACTAAGAACATACATATTAAAGCTTTGGAAAGCTCTGAGTTAAGGACTGATGTGGTTTTGTTTAAATTTCTATGAAATCTCTGAAAAAAATCTCAACAGCCATAAGAATTTCCGTTAGTTCATTCTGTAATTATATGGGAAAGCATTTGCAAGTATGTATATATATATGTGTATATATATATATATATATATATGTATCTTTATTGTAAAGGTGATGAACAGGGGTACAGTTACATAAGTAAGGTAATGAGTACATTTATTTTTAAACACTATCACCCCTCCCCATTCTCTCCTGATTACCCCTCCCCTGCAAGTTGTAAAATTCATTTCCAACATAGTGTCTAATGAGTGTCATTATTGCATTAGTTCATCCTTTGTCCTGCTGTTTCTGTGATTCCCTTTCCCTACCATGGATCAGATAAACTTACATACAAGACAAAGGCTACAGAAAACTTAAAACAGAAAACAATAACTGCACACAGGATATAAGAACCTCTTGTTTCCAATTCTTGGAGTTTATTTTGATATACTTCATTATATATGGTCCTATGCCCCTAGCATTTGGGCTACAGTTAAGAATATCATAGACATATTCTAGTTCTTACAAATGAGGGAAATCGTGCAAACTACTTTTCTATGGGCCTGGCTTGCTTTGCTTAATATAATTTTTCCAGGTCTTTCCATTTCCTTATGGATGGTACAATGTCATTTGCAAGTATATATATATATTTTTTTTGCCCATCCTGGGGCTTGAACTTAGGGCTTGGGCTCTATCTCTCAGCTTCTTCTGCTCAAGGCTAGCACTCTGCCACTTGAGTCATAGTGCCATTTTTGGCATTTTCTGTGTATGTGGTACTGAGGAGTCAAACACAGGGCTTCAGGTATGCTAGGCAAAACCTCTACCACTAAGCCCTTGCAAGTGTGTGTTTAAAGTTCAGCTGTCGTCCCCAGCCCACAGCCCTAAACCTAAATCAAAATCCCAAAGCGAACCCAGGGCTTTGAGGTCCTAAACAGCGGTCCTAAACAGTGTTTCTAGCCCCTTCTGCCCAGCCTGTGTTTTCTGGCCCTTCAGTTTCTGCATTATCATCCCCACCCCCCAGACTCCAGGACCTTTCAGGATGTTGTTTGTGGCAAACCTCTGCTGGACTTTGCTCACTTGGATGTGCTCAAGCCAAATCCTGTGGCTGGTACTCTATTCATGCAGGGGCTTAATTGCCTGTGAATAAAGCACCCTCACAAGACCCAAAGTGGCCCCTGCAGATGTGAGGTGCAGAGAAGATGCCACTTCTTCATTCGTGACAACATAGTAGGGCAGGAATGAGTTTCCTAAAGCAGAAGCGACAGCCAGTGGCGAAAACAGCACACAGGGGGACAGATGCTGTGCGTGGGAGAGCCACAGACACCGAGTGTGGGTGTGCATGTGTGGATTGAGCTGAGAATGAGGAAGGCATGGCTGGAGAAATGGAGGAGGGCGGGTCTGAGAGGTGAACAGACACTGTATTACAAGAGCCCAGAGTGCCAGGAGAATGAATTTGAATTTTCTCTTGCATCTAGAAGAAAAGTGTATCTCCATTGGACATATGAGAGGAGGTAAGGATGGGGGGCTGTCTTAGTCTGTGTTCTGTGGCTATCACAAATTATCTGAGTCTAAGTCGTTTAGAAAGAACAGAAGTTTATTTGGCTCTGGCAGCTGGAAGTCATCAGCGTGTGGCTGATGTCTAGTGAGGACCCCATATCTACATGGTGTTGGGTGTCACGGGGTGAGAACCAGCCCAAGGGACTTGTCAGCCCAACTTCCTTCCTCTTCTCCTAGGCCACAGTGCCCCACGGCCTCTCACCGGTCCTGATGCACCCCACAGGCCCTGCTTCCCAAAGAATCATATATGAATTTATGGCGACTGAGATTCCAACGCATGAGCTTTTGGGGTACACATTGAAAGTCTAGCAGGTGTTTAACCTTATTTTAATATCTGCTTTGTAGGCATCACCAGGCAAGATTAAGAATCCTTAATCTAAGTGCACCTTTACCCTTTGCTGCTTACTATAGATGACTCGTGTGTGTGTGTGTGTGTGTTTCTTGGAACTAAACCCAGGGCCTTGTGAATGCTACGCACACTCTACCTGTGAAACTACAATTCTAGCCTTTTCTTTCCATTTTGTGTTCGAGGCAGGGTCTGGCTGCCTTTCGTTCAGACGGGCCTCCTCGGCCCTCTCCCTCTAGAGCAGCTGGGATACAGGCGTAAGTTAGCACCTCTTGATCACAGTACTTGCACCCTTTGCACCAGGCTTCCTCCGGATGAGATGATCTCAAAAGCTACCTCAGCCAGTTGTCGTGAGCTAACCAATCACAAGCTTGGAAAGGAACCCGGATACAGGAACACAGCAGCGGCACTGCTGTTCTTAATGGAGCTGTGAGTGTGGAGAGGGATGGTCTTACAGGATTGTAACTTCTGTTGCCCGGTTGCTTTGGTTGCTATGGAGACCAAACCCTCCCTGGGCAGAAGCAGCCACCTGGGCTGGCCCTGGATTTATGACACTGAAACTCAATCTGCCCATTTACTAACTCTACAAAAAAGCAGGTCAGAAGGAGGTGAAACCGATTGACTTCTGCCTGTTATTTCTGGCCTAGCGCTCTGACATGAAAATCCCCCTTTGTAGCCTTTTTCTTTTTTTTCTGCTTTTTAAAGTTAGTTAATGGGGGGAGGGAATCCCTGGTGGGAATTCTCTACCATGTCTTTCATTTGGACATTACATGGGGCCAAAGGTGTTACAAATCAGTAAAAGTAAATTCATAAAACCTGACAGCTTCTTGGAACTCTCAGACACAAGTAATAATTACAAGTCAAAAACCTGTTTATGTGCCTGGTTCTATGGCTTTTTTTCCTTATTCCATCCCTTATGGAATAAAGTCTTGTTCACTCTGGATGGACGGCAGGTGCCACGGGGCCCCTTCTCGTGTGACTGTTCCTTTATCCTGTGTCACCTTGGGTTTCTGATCTCTGAACTGTCAACACTCACATGCCTGCCACACCTGGATGAAGAGAGGGGCCTGCACCTGGGAGAAGTTGAGGCAGGGAAGGGGGGTGGGGGGACAGAACCCATTGGAGGGGAGACAGAATGTTGGGGTAAAGTCTCAGAGGAAAGGAGAAAAGAAGGGGAGGTGTCACTCTGATAGGATATCTCTTCCAATGACATGGATCAAAAGGAGGCTGGCTCAGGGTGGCTGAGGACAGGGGGTAACATCTACCTGCCTAGCTGCATGGCATTCCTAGAACATGACTGAGCAAAGAGTGCCGTTTTCCCTGCCCTGGCCCAAACAAGAGCTTTGAATGTTTGGTTGAAGAAGCTATTGGTTTCCACAAGCCTGGTGAGTGTGCATTCCCACATACATCCAGAGACACATTTTCACTCCGGTGTTATCAGAAGCTCAGCCCCTGCGGACATCTTCGAAGGCCGTGGTTACCGCTGGTGCTGCATCCTGAAGAGACACAGTTTCCCTGGCTGAGACAGGGCCATCAGAATGTCTCCTGGATTTGCCAAAGCCTGGACAGGCTTTAAGCTCTAAACAATAACCTAGCAATTTCTAAGTCAGTGAATGGTTAATGGAGAAATAATGTGTTCTTAGTTTACATTGGTGAGAAGGTTCTCCACGAATTACTTCTAGCAAATAAAATATAATTCTTTGAGCTACACTAGATTTGAGGGGATACGTGCTAGCCCTCAGTTAGGTAATGTAGATTCGTTCATAGGGTTGGATCAAGGGTAAATTCCTGGAGATGGCAATATAGTTGTATATGAGGATGTCCTTATTCACGGGCCTGGTTCAGCACACAAAGGAATCATGTATGTAACTTGCTCTCCATAGTCTAGGAAGATAAAAAGCTCTATCATCTATCTATCTATCTATCTATCTATCTATCTATCTATCTATTTTTGTCTATGTATCTATCCACATCTATTATCTTTCTGCAATCCATCTGGCTATCAAGGTATCTGTCTCTGTGTGTGTCTGTTATTTGTATATCTATCTATCTGTCTGTCTGTCTATCTAATGTATCATTTATCTATGTTTATCTATAATCTATGTATCTGTGTCTGTTGTTGGTCTATAATTCATCCGTCTGTCTCTCTGTCCCTCTGTCTATCTATCTGATGTCCATGTATCTATACAAAAATGGTAAGCCTCCTGGGAAGTCAGAATGCTCGGTAGAGGGCCGGCTTACTACATGGGGATTTTCATTTAAACAAATCAATCACTCATTTCAAATGAAAATAATGTTTGCATATTAACACTGTCTAACATGATTGTTAACATAGTTTCCAATTTTAGCAGCACGTATATTAGTTGTACAAGGGGTCTCATTGTGCTGTCTCCATGCTTGTACACAATAGAACCTGACCAAGCCCATCCATCTCCTCCATCTCCTCCATCCCCCCTTCCCTTTTTCCCCCTCTCAGAACAACTTCAACAGTTTTGTTCTACTTGCCTACGTGTGTGTCCACCTGCCATGTACGTTCCTTTCACCCTCCCACTGGTACCCACCCTCACACAAAACCTGTTTTACCTTCCTGCCATTCCTTTTGAAAAAGAGCACATGCTGCCTGTGATATTTTTCTTTCTGAGTCTGGCTTATTTCACTGAGCATGATGATTTTGGTTCCATCCATTTTCCTGCAGACAACATATTTTGTCAGAATACTTTATCCATCCATCCACAGCTTGGCTGTGTCTCTGATGCTGGCGTGTGCATGCACTGTGCCGTTACTGGGTCAGGACAACCAATATAGTTAGGAGAACACTTACAAATGACTCTTCCCTTGGGCTGGGAAGATGGCTCAGTGGTAGAGCACTTGCCTTGTATGCATGAGGCCCTGGGTTAGATTCCTGGAAGTGGCCTTGTGGCTCAAGTGGTAGAGCACTCGCCTTGAGTTGAAGAGTTGAGGGACAGTGCCCAGGCCCAGAGTTCAGGCCCCACGACTGGACCGCCCCCCCAAAATGATGCTTCCAGTACATGAGCCATGGATATGAAGCATAGCCACCACATGGCCTGGTAGAGCATTAACTTACTCCTTCTGTAGGACTGAGGCTTTCTGGATTTTGACCAGTGCCTTCCCAATCTCCCCTAGCTTTAACCCTTGAGGCATTGGTGATCACCATTCTTTCCTTCTGTTCATTATTTCCTAAACTTCATAGGAATGAGATCACAGAGGAAGTCACATCTGTACTGGTTTATTTCACTTCACACGACATCCTCCAAGTTCAATCCTGTTGTTGCATACAACAGGGTTTCTTTCCTTTTTAAGGCTGCATAGTATTTCATTGCATACAGCTACCACATGGCATGCATCTGTCTGTCAGAGGTCACTTAGATTGTCACTAGACATACTTTTTCTTTGGCAGTACTGGAGTTTAGACTTGGGGACTTACTTTCTTTCTAGGAGGGTGGCTACCACTGGAGACAAGCCCTCTGCCCTTTTTTTGCTTTGTTTCATTTCTTCCAAATGGGGTCTGGTGTTTTTGCTATGGTTGGTCTCGGATCATGATCCTCCTACCTTTCTTTGGCCCCCTGGAATGACAGATACATGCTACCACATTTGGCCTGTCACTTGAGATGAGGTCTTGCTAGCTTTTTGTATGGACTGTTTTCATGATGTATTCATAACACTTGTACTGACATACCAAATTCAACCGAACTTTACTCTGGCTCCTCTAAGCCCTCCTTTAATAGTCTTCAACATTGTCCCTATCCTTGACCTACCTAGCCCAATCTTAGCAAAAGATCCTGCTAAGACAGTTTAGCAAGAATTTCCTACCCTGATGTTTTCTTTCTCAGTCATCTCCCGTTCATGGTCCTTCCCTCTTCTAGTTGACTATATATAAATATATATATATATATATATATATATATATATATGTTCAAATAAATGACATGTTAAGTTCTGAAACAGTGGCTGGAATTGGCCCTGATGAGAATCTAGAAGACAGAACAACTGATTCTGAGTAGGTAAGCTTTGGGTGATATTGTGATCAGAATGTCTCTTAAAGGCCCCTATGCTAAAGATTTCTTCCCCAACATAGCAAACAACATCAAAAGAAAGCCCATGGATTGGGAGAAGATCTTCACTAGCCACATGGACAAGGGTCTCATATCTAAAATATACTTAGAACTCAAAAAATTAAATCCCCAACAACAAATCCTCAAAGAAACAACTGCCCGATAAATAAGTGGGCTAAAGACTTACAGAGAAACTTCTCTGAAGAGGAAAGGAGGATGGCCAATAGACACATGAAAAAATGCTCAACCTCTCTAGCCATAAAAGAAATGCAAATCAAAACAACATTGAGATTCCACCTCACCCCAGTTAGAATGGCTATAATCAAGAACTCTAAGAACAACAGATGCTGGAGGGGATGTGGCCAAAAGGGAACCCTACTGTATTCTTGGTGGGAAGGTAAACTTGTTTAACCACCCAAGAAAGTAGTATGGAGATTCCTTAAAAGACTCCACATAGAGCTCCCCTATAACCCAACAATCCCACTTTTAGGCATTTACCCAAATGATCACAACAAGGCCATACTAACACTACCAGCACAACTATGTTTATCGTAGCATTATTCACCATAGCTAAGATGTAGAACCAACCCAGATGCCCCTCAGTAGATGAATGGATCAAGAAAAAGTGATATATATAATGGAATTCTATGCTTCCATCAGAAAGAATGACACCACCCCATTTGTTAGGAAATGAAAAGACTTGGAAAAAATTATATTAAGTGAAGTAAGCCAGGCTCAAAGAAACATAGGTCTCATGGTTTCCCTTATCTGCAATAACTAGTATATATCTAGGACAAGCAGAGAAGGTCAAAAGCTATGTACATATGACCATATAAGATGATGCTAAACAAAATGAATGCCAAGATGGGGACCCAAGAGGTTTTATCTTTGTTGCTATTGTTTTTAATGTAGTTATAATGTACTATGTGATTTTTTGCTTTCTTTTATATGTTCTTCCCCCATGGTATAACCCCTGTTTTCACTGTATTTGATATCAGTGTCCTGAATCTTGTATATACATTTTTCTAATTTGGGGAAGGGAAGAAAAGTAACAAAATGCTGAAATAAGGATACAGGATGACCCATTGTAACAATGAGATGTACCAGACACAATGTTGAAAAAGAACTTTACAACTTGTGGGGTGGGGGAGGGAAGGGATGGTAGGGAAAAAAACAAAGGAGGAGGTAACAATGCTCTATAAGAAATGGATTCATTACCTTGCTCATGTAACTGTAACCCCTCTATACAGTATCTTTACTCTCTCTCTCTCTCTCTCTCTCTCTCTCTCTCTCTCTCTATATATATATATAACATAACATTAAAAAAAAAGTTTTCCTCCCCAGCCTGCCGCACTACTAGGAGGTTGTGGGATCTTTGGAGGGAGGGCCTTGTGGGAGGAAGTTAGGTCATTGGGCTGTGCTGCTGAATTGGATATTGGGACTCTAGCTCTTCCTTTTTCTCTCTCTTTGCTTCCTGGCCCCATAGGGTGACTTGCATTACTCTACCCATTCTGATGCATTGTGCTGTCACTGGCCCAAAGGGCCAAGTGACCATGGACTGTGGCTATGAGACCAAATAACCCTTTCCTCTTTTTGTGTTTTGTTGGTTGTAGCTTTTTTCTTTTCTTTCTTTTTTCTTTTTTTTTGTTTAAGACTAGAGCTCTACCCCTTTAAGCTACAGCTCTACTTCCAATTTTCTGGTGTAGGAGATAAGAGTTTCCAGGATTTTCCTGCCCAGGCTGGCTTCAAACTGTGATCCTCAGATCTCAGATCTCAGCCTTCTGAGTAGCTAGGATTATAGGCATGAGCCACTGGCCCCCAGCACCGTTTCCTCTTATTAAGTTGATTTATCTCAGGTATTTGTTACAGCAATGAAAAGCTGGCTAGCACAGGTTAAATATTAAAGAATGAGTACAATTTTGCCCATGAAAGAAATGGAGAACAGGCTGGGCATTCTAAAAAGGTAACATTGAACTGGGACTATCCATGCCGTGGCTCAAACAAGTGATTTTGTAAATAGGAAATTCCAGGGACTATTATGAGATACCCCTCAAATTGCCCAACCATGCGGTTGGGGCCTACCTTTAGGCAAAGTAGGTGTAGGTAGACAACTGTATCTGTGGGTCAGGCCCCAAAGAAAACTTGTTTTAATTATGCCACATGTTTTTACATGAAGGGATTTACCAAAAAAGGAATGTTTACTGAGAGAAATATTTGATTCCTGTTTTATAAATAAAATCATTCTTTTGGTTCTTCTGAAAGTGACCGATAAGACCCAAGGGGTCGAAGCAGAGAGAGAAGGTTGAGAGACACACATTGGCACCAGTGTGTGGAAAATGCTTTCCTGTGGGTGGAAATTGCTTCAGTCATTTCTCTGAGGCAAGACCAGAAGCAAAGTCATGCAGAAAAGCACATGGAAAATCTGGCAAAATATTTTTAGTTGAGTTGACCTTTTAATAAGAGTAGTATCTCCTTTAAAAGTAACATATATATATATATCTCCAAAGAATGCTAGGTTACTAATGGTTGGAAGGGAGGTCAGAATATACAAGCTTGTGTTGTAAATTTTGGGGCCTAGGTGCCCAGGAGTTTGCTTGGGAACTTTGCTCTTCTGTAACCACATCCTGTCAGCTGGAATGCACCTATTGGAAGGATTTTGGAACCCTCATAATTCTTCCGCAGAGATCCTTCCCTTCATACTTCTGGTCTTCTTCCCCTCTTTCCCATCTAGTCTTCCCTTTTCTCCATCCTTTTTCCTCCTAGTCCTGTTTAACCTTATTCTGTTATACCTGAGTAGATTGCTTTACCCAAATAAACTCAGGGCTAATCCCAACATGTGTTCTGAAAAATCCACTTATAACTGGTTCTTATATAAAATAAGTACACTACTGTCCCCTGAATCAAGTCAACTTTCAATAATTGTATGGGGTGGACAAGGTTGGGTTTGGTGTTGTTTCCCTTCTACCACTTTTTTGTAGTCCTCTTATCTCTATTTCTTTTGTCTTGTGTCCTAAATTCCCCAGTATCCAAGGGGTTAAGGGATACCACAGTGTATCCAGGGGTTCGTTTGGCCTGTTCCAATGGATGGGCATGGTGATCAGGGTTGGAGAGGGGATAGATGGGTTAGGACTGTGGCGTAGGTACTTCATTTGATTTTGTCCCAGTCAGAGGTAGGAAGTCCAGGCCTCTAGCCACTACACACGCTTCTGACCTTGCCTTGTTTTCAAGTTCTTTTCATCTTCTACAAAAGGCTCCAAGGGAGAATCAGATAATATAAAATCCCATTCTACTTCTGAGCTTAAAAAGCCGTTTTCAGAGCCTTCCACTGTGAATACTCAGTGAAGAAAACCATCTCCCGAGGCTCAGAATGAGCGACAGCCTACAAAGAGTGCCCCAGAACCCCTCAGATGTGATTGTGGGTCCCTATGGTCTGCCAGCCTTCAGACCCTTAGAACAGAACAAAGCACCAGGAGTCATTTGGAGCCCTGCCACTGGCCTGGCCGTCCTGGATCCAGGGTACCAGGGGAGCCCAGTGCACTCAGGGATAAGGGAGAACTCAGGATTGTACCACGACTTGTTTTGTTTCCTCTGACACTCTCCTTTCCCCTCTCAAGTATGGGCACTTAGAACAGGCACCCGCTGTTCTAAAACAAAGGAAAAAATATAGCAGTTATGAGTTTCCTGTGTGTCTGACTCAGGTGGCTGATGCGGGGCTGCTTTGTTTGCGGAGACAGTTTGAGACCTACGTGTTCTTTTCTGGGGGTGAACATGCTAGGTGTAGATAGACACAAACAGCCCACTCAGCCACAGGCACAGAATGCTGGAGATGACGACTCTTTCTTTGGAGCTACATTCCTGCAGAGATAAATATACAGAAAGGCAGGCATTATAAAGGAGGAAGGATGCCGTGTCAGCGTGAGGGCTCCTAGCAGAACAAAAGAGTTATCATGTGCAGAGGCTGGAAATGGAACTGGAAGCTCTCAGCACTGGGGCGACAGCCGAGGTCTCCCAGGAGAGCAGTCTGCAAAGAAAACCTGAACCTCCCAGGAAAACGATCTCTGGGTAGAGCCGGGGTAAACCAAGCTTATAAAATCCCTTCATGAGATGGTCTCATTGGACAGAGGAAGGGAGCCCCTACTAACAAGTTTTTCTCAAGACACCCTAATTAGACAAATTTGCAAAACTTAGAATTTTCATGACATCAAAACTGTTTTTGTTTTTATGACTACAAAATCCCCCAAATGCTAGCAAAGCACCAAACGCTGGCAATGTTTTTCTTTCTTTCTTTCTTTTGTCGGTCACGAGTCTTGAACTCTGGGCCTGGGTGCTGTCCCTGAGCTCTTCAGCTTAAGGCAAGAGCTCTACCACATGAGCCATAGCACCATTTCTGGTTTTCTGGCAGTTTATTGGAGATAAGAGTAACATGGACTTTCCTGCCCAGCCTGGCTTTGAATTGCGATCCTCAGATCTCAGCCTCCTGAGTAGCTAGGATTACAGGCATGAGCCACCGGTGCGCAGTTATGGCACTGTCTTTTCTAAAGAGCTACTCTTGACTGAAAACCATGGAACTGGGGCAGGATGGGAGTTTGGGGCAGGCCGGGGGTCGGGGAGAGGTGAGGACCCTGTTTGAAAATGACCCAGCCTGACTTTTTAAATAGAAAGATGACAGGGTGGTTGATATGAGATGCATGTTCTAAAACAAAGTCTGCTACATTCATTGCACATTTAATTGCTTCTTAAAAAGCAGATTCTCTCCCCTGTCTCCTTCAGATTTACTGGCAGGCTTCGAAACATCCAACGAACCAAGTCAAAGCTTGTTGACTAGCCATGAGCAACTTTATCTTTTACAGTATCTGTTGCCCTGTGGATGGAAGTATCCAATGAATGCTGCACTGGAGAAAGGTTATTTCTCCTTTTCGACTCCATTTCAATGGGTAGTTAACCTTTGAGTCAGCCGACTCCACAACAGCTTCCTCCCCTCAGCAACCTGGTCCGGTCCACTCTCCTTTAATTAGAGTACTTCTTGTTTACAGGCCACAAAGCTGGCTAAAGGTACCAGTGGCCATTTGCCCTCTTGTAACTGAGAGATCCTACTGAACTGTGTGAACAGCAGGTCAGCTGTGGAAGAAGCCAGGGGCAAGAAAATAAAACTTAGAGAAGGAAGTTGCTCTTTATGAAGCCCTGACTTCTGATTAAAGCAATAATTAAGTCAGGATGTCTGCTGGGAAGATCTTTGGACGAGCCTGCTAACTTTTCCAAACAAAAGCCCTTTGCTACAGACTCTAGCCTAGGACTGCCTCATCCGAGTACAGGTTGGCCTCCAGGACTGGCATCTGCCACAGACAAAATGGCTTAAACTTTAAACACCTGTCATCTACCTGCCTCTGATTGACATTCACTGTCAAAGTAGGAAGGATCCCCCAATAGGAAGTAGGCTTGCTTCCTTTTGCATTTGCCTTCAAAAGCCGGATTCTCTTCCAGATTGAATCACAAACCATCTCTGACTATAACTGACTGTCACTAGGTTTGTGCTGACTTCTCTTGTTGAAGGTGATGAGGATGATTTATGATTTAATTGCGAGTGGTTCTGATTCTGGACATGCTTACTGTCTTACAGATCTGTAGAGAACCCTATCCTTCCCCACAAACAGTGTCAACAACAGTTCTCACATACTCAACGTGTCTGACACACTCAAAGTCCTATACCAGTGACCACAGAGGTACAGCTTGCATAAAAAACTCAAGAGTGGCCCCTGGTCTTCTTGAAACAACCGATAGAATGGAGAGGAAATGAGACTGGGTAGGCAGCTTGCCTGATTACAAGAGGAAGGATGAAGGAGGAACTCATTTTGCTGTCTTGCTTTTCCTAGAGCTGCCCTCAATCCCAGCTCTGGTTCTCTGAGACTCCTTTGTCTATGTTCCAGTGTATAGAGGGAGCTGCAGGAGGAGTAAAACTCACTTGAGAAAACACAGGAGCATTTGCATTACTGCAAAGCTCTGTGGAGCTAGTGTTTGTCTAGTAGAAACATACGTAAGTGTGAAGAATGAAGATGCTCTACTCTGGTTCTTCTCCAAGGCTATCCTTTGTCATTAACCATTCTCTCCTCCACTCCATCCAAGCCAATCCTCTTTGATGCCAGCCTCTGGCTAGCTCCGTATCTAAGAGATTGGATATGGTTTGGATTTCTGTTCTGTTTGGATGTGCCAAACTTCTGGAAAAGAAAGCACTGGAAGGTTCTAAAGAGCTCTTAGGGCAGCTTATCCTTTCCCAGGTCATTTTGGAGACAGGCCCTTCAAAGAGCTGGCTTTAAAGATGTCTAAAGGTGGGGCTGGGAAGGTGGCTCAGTGGTAGAGCACTTGCCTTGCATGCCTGAGGCCCTGGGTTCGATTGCTCAACACCACATAAGCAAAAAGAAAAAAGCCGGAAGTGGCGCTGTGGCTCAAGTGGTAGAGCGCTAGCCTTGAGCTGAAGAGCTGAGGGACAGCGTCCAGGCCCAGAGTTCAGGTCCCACGACCGACCAAAAAAAAAAAAAGATGTCTAAAGGTGAAAACCCCATGGGCTTGCATAAGGGCTCACCTCTGAGTTTCATTCCCGGGGGTGTCCATGTTCTTCCATTTGTGCTATTAAAATCCATCCTGTTGTCCAATACCCCTGCAGCCTTGTTTGCATCTTAAGTGTGTGTATGAGTTTGAGTCATCCTCCCTCCAGGAAGTATCTTCCCGGTGTCACAGAGCTGCCTCCCCATCCCCCACATGTGGTGCTCTTCCACTTTGTAAGTGAAAGCAGATGGGTTCATTCATTGAAAAATTAAGTCTGAGCATCTAGTATGTGCTAGTTACCCTCCTGTGTGCTGTTACAGAAGGTAACAATAAAAACCTCAATTGCCCTGCAAACTTATATCCAGAGAGAGAGAGAAGAGGAGAGACAGACAGACAGAGAGAGGACCAAAGGAGAGAGAGAGGACCAAGGGAGAGAAAGGAGAGAAGAGAGAGAGAGAGAGGACCAAGGGAGAGAGAGAAAGAGAGAGGAGCATGGGAGAGAGAGAGAGAGTAGAACATGGGAGAGAGAGAGAAAGAGAGAGAGGAGCAAGGGAAAGAAAGAAAGAGAGAAAGAAAGAGAGGGGGGAGCAAGGGAGACAGATTACCAAAAGTCAACACTAGATACATTGCACAGTCCATGAAAAACTGCTAAGTGCCGCTGATAAAAGCAAAGCAAGAATGGAGGGTGCAAAGGAGATGGTAGAGAAAGGACTGCAGTCAGCTTCCCAAGTGCTATTTTACTGACCCAGCAAGTGACAAGTGAGAGTTTCTGTTTCCTCTTTTATTTTTTATTATTTTTTTGGTCATTGGACTTGAACTCAGGGCCTGGGTCTTGTCCCTGGGCTTTTTTGCTCAAGGCTAGTGCTCTACTACTTTGAGCTGCAGCTCTACTTGCGATTTTCTGCTAGTTAATTAGAGATAAGAGTCTCACATATTTTCCTGCCCATGCTGGCTTTGAACCACGCTCCTCAGATCTAACCTCTTGAGTAGCTACGATTACAGGTGTGAGCCACTGGTGCCTGGCTGTTCCCTCTTATGGAGAATGGATAATAATAATAAGCAAACACTAGGACACACATATGCATCTCCATACACACACACACACACACACACACACACACACACACGCACACACACACCTCAACAGTCTCACTATTTGCAGAATTATATTCTGTAGATACTTCTGTCCTAATTCTATAGCTGTATATACATGTACACTCACAAATAATTATATATAGGACATATGTGTGTGTCTATATGATACATAGAAGTCATATATTATAATTTCACTAGAATTGCTAAACCGTGTCCTCAGGCATTTCGATATCTCTTTCATGTCTGGCAGCTATGTAGGAAATTTCCAGTTCCCCCAAACAGACTTGTTACTTATTCAGGGGAATACTGACATCTCTTGGTGACACGGACCATAGAGACTTCCCCCTGATTTTCACCTGTTATGTCCATCAGACCTCCACTCCTGCTACTCCCTTCACCCCCAGGTGACTAGCGGAGCAGCGAGGGCTCTAGGGACTAGGCTGACAGAGCTGGGGGAGATGCAAGTTCCTGACAGGGCGAGGAAGGGTACAGAGTGTAGGACCACCGCCCGGACGTCTTCCTGCTCACTTCAGTTCTGCTCTGAAGCCCGAGTCCGAGAGCCCTGGCTTCTGCTTTCTTTGAAAGTCCTTGGTGCGCAAATAAGCAAATGAGGGCTTAGGCATGTCCAGTCATTGTTAGAGGATTTTCTGGAATTTGGAGCATTGTTGTTTTACTTGTGTAGAGACGGCTTTGGTTGCCTGTTTATCATAAAGCACAGGCTCTTGAATAACTTCCTGAGGTCCTGGCCCACATTCTTAGCCCGGTTGGCGTCTCTTGCCCAGCAAGGCTCACTCAGGGCGTCTTCCCAGCATCCTGTCTGGGAATGACCTTCTTTTCTGCAGTCACTAAGCTCTGCAATTCCTTATTGAAATGACCTTCTGCACAGGAAGGCCTGTTGTGGCGCCTGGCAAGAGAAAACAGCCCTGGTTTCTAGGAAGTCGCGCGCGCGCGCACACACACACACACACACACACACACACACACAAACAAACACACACACGCACACACACTGGAAAGCTTGTTTGGAAAAGGCCAAAAGTGTTCCCCCAGAGGAACTTCCTTGATCAAGAAAACCACTCGACCTGCCAGCCATGTACAAAACAGAAGCAAAGGCAGGTGCAGGGCTCACAGGTGCGACCCAGCAAATGACACAGCTGCAGCCAGCAGGCTCACAGACAGCTGAAATGGGGCTGAGATTTCCTGTGGGACTGATGGGAATCTAAGGGCATGTGCATGCATGCGTGCGTGCGTGCATGCGTGCGTGCATGTGTGTGTGTGTGTGTGTGTGTGTGTTCATGGGTGTTGGCAAAGCATATAGTATTTAAGAGGAAAATAACTGAAATGACTTTCTCTAAAATGATTTTGCTGACACCACGTTCTATATCTGTAGGATTTTTTAAAAAAAATTTACATGTCTAAGTAGAACCTCAGCACTCAAAGAAACTCTGGAGTAAGGCGTAGGCAGGTGCTGTAAATCTGTTCTCAAACTTAAGACCTCTTGGAACATAATAAAGAACTATAAGGAAAGCCAGGTGTCAGTGGTTCATGCTTGTAATCTTAGTTATACAAGAGGCTGAGATCTGAGGATCAAGGTTTGAAGCCAGCCTGGGCAAAAAAGCTAATGAGATTCTTATCTTCAATTAACTAGCAAAAAGCCAGAAGTGGTGGTAGAGTGCCATTCTTAAACAGAAAAGCTAAGGGAAAGTGTGGCGTCCTGAGTTCAAGCCTAAGCACTTGAACATACACACACATACACACACAGAGAGAAATATAAGTGTACAATTTTTAGACATGATACCTTGTTGACTGTCACATACAGACATTTATTTGATCCTAATTTTGGTGACCAGGGAGCTCATACCCTGCCCATGCTGTGATGGAGAATTATAATGCCCACTGAAGGTTGTTCTATGTGCCACAATCTCCTTCTCTGTGATCAAAGCCAGCATGGTGGATGTGTGATCTTAATAGGGCCCTGTGCCTTTGTTCAGAAGTGTCCCTACCTGGTTTAACACTCTAATGTTGTCACATAGAAATCATTGATAGTTTAATGTTTGCCATGGGTTTTGTAAGCAAAATCTGATAAAAATCATGAAGTACGTATTCAAGATGAATGGTTGCATGTGATTAACATATCCATGGGTTCTTGCTGCCTGTCACATTTGATGTTTGTGATGCCTCTCCCTCATAGAGTTTGATTCAAAGCAAATGCGAGATCAGCCTGACATCCCCAAGAGGGACCTGGCTATTTGAGCTACAATTTACCTTGGACAAAGAACAAAGACAGTGGTATTCTATAGAACACAAATAACCAAGGAACCCTACTACGTTGTTTCTGACTCATGTTTCTTCCCTGCCTTACCCAAACATGTAGTCTGAAAATGAATACATGGACTACAGGGATAAAGGACAACTGAGAGTTCTTTTTCTTCTCCCTTCTTCCGTATTCATCAGTAAGCCAAAAAAAAAAGTCACTGCAGGTCACTGCATGTATTGAGAAGTGAAATGAAAAGAAATTGAGTTTGTTTGGTCTACTATTTTTTTCTATTCTAGAAAGAACAAAAATGTGCATGAATGTAATGAGGCACAACATATAAGTTGTGAATTACATAATTTTGGTGATTCTGCACAAGTTAAATGCCATTACATTTGCTTTTTTTTTTTTTAGTTCCAGTTCTAGGGCTTGAAGTCAGGGCTTAGGTGCTGGTCTGAGCTTTTGTGTTCAAGGCTGGCACTCCACAACTTGAGCTATAGCTCTACTTCTGGTTTTTGGTGGTTAATTGGAAGAAAGAGATTCACAGACTGTCCTGCTTATGCTGGCTTCAAATTGTGGGATAGTAGGAGAAAAACAAAGGAGGGGGTAACAATGCTCAACAAGAAATGTACTCATTACCTTACTGGTGTAACTGTAACCCCTATGTACAGCATCTTTACAAGAAAATAAAATGAAAAAAAAATTGTGATCCCTAGGTCTCCCGAGTAGCTAGAATTTCAGGCCTAAGCCACCATGTGGTATCCAACTCGATACATTTGTATTTTAAAAGTGGACCTTATACAACAGAAAGATGAGTGATAAGTCATTCTAATTATTTAAAGTTTTAATTTAATGGAACACCATTAAATCACAAATTTACAAAATACTCTGGCAAGTTGTAGAAGAAAGGTGCTTCATACTATAGCAGCTCTTAACCATAATTTCTTCCCTTGCTTTTAAGCAATTTTTATTTTGCATTGGGTTCCACAAAGTATATAATTGGTAATAAATACAATTTTCTGTGGAAACACATAATGACATGGCTGTTGGGGTTAAACTGGATGGTAGATTGGCATAGCACATGTCTAGTAGTGTTCTCACATATGCTCAAACTTTCATGCTCCTGATTGTCTACGGGTTTCCCAGAAGCACATCCTAAGATGGGATCAGGTTTCATATTTGGAAGACAAGCCCTTAAGACATCAATTGAAGAGAGGAACAGCTAGGCCAGGAAGTAAAGGGAGCCATTTATCAGTGAGACCTGGAAATTGGTCACCACAGTGTGGACCTGGTGCTTATTCCTTCTCTGAGCCCTGGGAGGCAGTGTTAGCCCAGATTTACCCTAGATGAAGAACAGGAAGCTGGTAGAGAGTTATTCCTAGAGGCATTCTTCATCATTTCTGACTTTCTCTGCTCCTGTTTACAATGACAAAGAAAAAGAAAGAACGCCAAGGAAGACAGTCACAGGTATGAACAGAATAGCAACCAATACTTCTTGCATTAGCCAAGGATTGAAAGATTCTGAACAGGTGTCAGGTATCTTTTTACATGATTGGTGGGTTGCCAGAGCACAAAACAGGCATGCAAGAAAGACAAATCTTTTTCTCTGTGTGGATGGGATTTCAGAGAGACATAATCGTAAGACCTGTCATAGGTGGGTCTTGAATGATGGTGTTATATTTGCTCTGGGAAATAGAAGAAAGATGAAACTTCCAGGACTGTTGAGAAACACAAAGGATACACACAACTGTTTACAGACAACACAGGATCACTAAGACTCCCTAGAATCTACCAGGAGGACTGGAAAGCGAATTTTGTGCCAGTGTAGTGTGCTTACCGGCATCTTCAGACTCCTGAGTAAGTCTAATCTAGATGTTGAGTTCCTAATCTTCCAGGTATTTAGAAATACACTGTCCAGTCCCTGGTAAAATCCCACTCCGGCTCATTGCATAAATGATTATGGCTCAGCATACATTTGATTCCACTTGCATTTTTCCACCTGAGGTCAAAATCTTATTCCACACATGAAGTACGAGGACATAAGTAAGTGGAAATTTGGTTGAACATGTAATGAACTCAAGTAGACACATATAACACAGAATTATATATAGACAAGTTTGTGGCACATCTGCATACTCTGCTGTTTGTAAACGAGCATACACTGATGATATATGTTATAAAATGATATTGGTTCTTACTATGTTATTCAGAGGATATGACTCTGATTTTGTTAATTTTTGAAAGGTTGTATTAAGTAACCAAAATGTGATTATGTATGTGCATGTCTTCTCTGAGATCTTTTTTTTTTAATAAAGCAGATCAGTCCATTTTTCTGTTTAGGTAGTTTCCATCCTGCTGAATGTGAGACTTGGTCTTACCATGTACATAAACTAAAAGTTACTCTGCTGTTTTTGTTCCTGGATGTTTCCAGAAGTCAGGCGACTCCTGGGTCAGATAAAAAGTCCTCTATGAATCATCACACAAGATGAAGCGCAATACCTCCGACTGAGCAACATACTATGGTCCCATGGATACCACTCACTGGTAGATTTTCATTGTGGCTGAAGAGCACTGAGTTTGGAGAAGTCACTGCTTGACAGCACTTATTCAGGACTCATGGAGAAATGCTTCTTTATTTCTCAAAGTTCCTAGGTACACATGTAAACAAAAGCTTACCTGGGTAAAAAACCAGCAGAGCCTTGTAAGATTGATAACATCAAGCAAGAAATGCCAGAGATATTAAAATATGTATTGCAGAGAAGAAAGCACAATAATACTAAGGAGAAATGGGAAATTTATATATTCAAAGAATCCAAATCAAAAATTAAGATACGAAAAATACAATGTCTGAGATAAAATGACACTGGATGACCTGGTGAAGGAATATACTCAGGAACTTATAGACTGCTCAACAGAACACTCTCTGAAAGAAAACAATCAAGGAAAGGGTCACAAAGATGAATGGAAACACAAGCGAGCTGTGGCACAAACACACACAACCACTCAGTATAGTGATTTTTATTGACACTCCCATCAAACAATGCACATAGTTAGAAAACGCTCCTGAATGTATTCTGAAGAAATGAGGATTGCTAGGCCCTAATGAGGAAACAAGTCTGTGAGCCTGGCTCCAAGCTAGGAAGAATTCCAAAGGCCAGCCCTGCCCCTTACAGCTTGGATAAACGACAGAGAGGTCATCAGGACTGAATGAGATGACCCACGGGTAGTGCTTCACTCTGAAGTGTGCAATGTTATCTTTTGCGGCAGCATGTGTTTTCTTCTGCCTTTGAAATAAGCTAGAAGCACTTGTTAAATGCTGACTTTATACTTTAAGGAATGTTCCGTGATGAAGTTGAAATCTAGTTAGGGAAAATCAGATACACAAGGAAAAGAACATGGTAGAAGTTAAAGCTGTAATGTTAAGGGTTTCCTGTGGACCTGCTATGTGTTATGTCCTTGATGTAGCATCCAGTTCATTGTAATTCTCTACTAAGTTTTAAGGTACAAAGTCTTCACTAATTTATGAAGGTATAAAATTTAGGGCTAGAGTAGTTAAAGCGTATTTCCAAAGGTTTTGTCCAGTAAGTTATGGAGCATAAACCAAGTCTGATTATGTAGATATCATACTTATTCAATGACTGTCAGAACAAACTATTTTCTAAAATCACCTCCTTAATAGTCTTTCAAGGCCCGATTACTGATACTATTTTATACACGAGGCAAAGAAGACTTGGGAAATACTGCATCAGAAGATGTTAGATACAATGCTAGATGAAGTCAGTTATTCAATCCAGTGAGGTTTTCCTTGGCTGTTAAAATGGCAATAGAGAGTCAGATAGTGTTTATTTTTAGATAGATGCTATTTCAAAATATTCCCAGTAAGGGTCCAGGGATAGCTCTGACTTTGAGGGAGAGTTGAAATGCCACTAGGTCTGTATGGGATGGGTCACCTGTTGATGCCAGCTGTGATCTAATCTGAGGCCAGTGGTCCAGCATGAGCTGGGGGCCTGAAGACTAGAAGTTTGGCTCTGGCTCTGTTACAAACTGTCCAGATGAACTCAGACACCTCGCTTCTCTTGGTTATGAGTTTCTCACCTGGGAACTGAAAAGCTGGTATCCAGTGATTTCCAAAGTCTGTTAAAACTTGCTTCTGTGTTGGGTGTGGGTGGCTCACACTGGTAATCCTAGCTGCTCAGAAGGCTGTGATGTGAAGATGGCAGTACAAAGCCAGCCCTGCCAAAGAAAGTCCCTGTGAGACTTTTTATCTCCAATTACAAAACAGAAGTGGAGCTGTGGCTTGAAGTCACAGAGTGCTAGCCTTGAGCAAAAAAGAGCTCAGGGACAGTGCCCAGGCCCTGAGGTCAAGCCCCATGACCAAAACTACAAAAACCTTCTGTGAAATGGACTTCTGATATCCCCTGAAACAACTAATAAGAATCCCAGTAACACATGAAAACAGAGACTTGACCTCTGTAGTCCTGCCCCACACCAAGGATGGTATGTTTTTATGTCAGGACTTATAGTGAAGCAATGGCACAGATAACACTGTGGACAGCAAGTTCGGATTCAAGGCTTTGTTACAGGAACAAGTCTACTGGGGACTTAAGGAACCCAATTTGTACTTCCAGGATCGGCAAGTACAAATCCTACAAGAACTCCCTGGCCATAGAACAGAGAGTCCTAGAACAAAGCCTGTTTTGATCCTTTGTCTTGGTTAAGGGTGAAACTCTATCTATGGCAAAAACTCAGATGCTTGTATTGTTTGCATGCCAGTAATAAAACAGGAAAACATAACCAAGTGGTTTGGTTAGTGTTGGCATGTACAATTCAGGGTGAAAAAAATGCCCTTGGATGTTGGCTGATAACCCAGTATTTGATTTTTTTTTTAAATAAGCATGTTGCTTTCAAAATACTAGAGATTCTCGTTGAAGGTTAACTGTGAAGAATTGAACATCCTGGTATTGGGAAAAGCATTCCGGATGCCTGGCATCACAGCCCTTACTGTAACATTGGTGGTAACAGCAGTGACCACAGCACGAGCCAGAGGAAGAAGTTCCCTGGGGATTTCCCGAGGCAAGCCTTTCCATTTAAGGGTAAACGATGGTTAAGAAGCGGTGATTCAGTGGTGAGAGTTTGTGTTCCTAGTAACCCTTTCCAGTGTAGTCTACTGTTGAGATTAGTGGACCTCAGGTAGAAATGACTCCAGAGAGCCTTGTGGCCCTGGGGTCATGATCTGATCTGGTTTGGTGTGCCCTGTGTGGTCTTGGGCTGACCTAGGGCCTATCTTTGGGGGAGCTTCTGATTTACTGATTTGAAGTTCATAAACCTGTGATGGTCTCTGTTAGGACTGTACAAAAGACAATAGTATAGTTGGATCTTAAAGGTCCTCAATAGGTCTGTAGGTGGAAGGCTGAGTTACCAGTCTGTGCTGTTTTGGGGAAGGGGAGACTTTAGGACGTGGGACCCATTAGTAGGAAGTTAGGTTATACTGAAGGGGAATAGAGATCCTAGCTCCTTTTCTTTCTCTCCCTTTGCTTCCCAGCCACTGTGGGCTGAGAAGCTTTGCTCTGCCATATGCCTTCCCGCCATCATGAGCTGCTTTACCCCAGGTCCAAAGCAACAGGCCAACTGATGGCTGAGTGGAACCTCAGTCACCGATTCCTTTTAAGGTGATTATCTCAGGTAGATTCTTACACTTGTGGAATGCTGACTCATACAGAAAGCATGACTTGAAGCTAGGTCAGGTTGAATATGCCATAACCCTAGCTACTTAGGAGTCTGAGATCCAAAGGATCATAGCTTGAAGCCAACATAAAGCAGAAGCATTTGCTAGATTCCATTTCCAAAATAGTAAGCAAAAAAGTAGAACTGAAAGTGTGGCTCAAATGGTAGAATAGCCTGGTGAGCGCAAAGTTTGGAGTTCAAATCTCAGTGTGATCTCCTACTCCCTCAACATAAAAAAAGAAAGCACATACCCAAAGCACCTTATGCTCAAATGTGTGGATCTCTGTATTTATACTTCTATCTATTGAAAAATTGTCCTTAGTAGTTGCTTATTCCATGTGATCTGGGCTCTTTTTTTAAATAAGTTTTTTTTTATTGTGAAAATACTGTACAGAGGGTTTACAATCACATGAGCAAGGTAATGAGTACATTTCTTATCAAGAAAAAATCCCTTAAGAAAAATTAAAAAGAGTCCAACCTAGACTTACCAAATCAGCACCTACAATCTTCTATTTATTTATTTATTTATTTATATTGTGAAAATACTGTACAGAGGGGTTACAATTACATGGGCCAGATAATGAGTACATTTCTTATCAAGCATTGTAGCCTCCTCCTTTGTTTCCCCTTCCCATCCCATCCTCCCCCCGGTCCCTACCCAACCCTCCCCCCTCCCACCAAAGTTGTTAAGTTCGTTTTCGACATAACGACTTATACATCTCATTGTTGCAATGGGTCCACCTGTATCCCTATTTAAACGATTTGTTTTTTCCCTTCCCCTCCACCCCTATGACCCAGCAATCCACTTTTGGACATTTACCCAAATGTTCACAAACAAGGCCACACTAAAGCTACCAGCACAACTATGTTTATTGCAGCCTTATTTACCATAGCTAAGATACGGAACAATCTTCTAAGTTTGTGGGTAATCCATTTGCACATTTTTTTTGAGAAATCCTGTAGTGGAGCATTGAACCAGTACCATACTACCCTGCACATTAGCCATTCCATCAATCCAGCATGAATTGACTACAGAAGAAAAGACTTAGTTTAAAAAGTCCGAGGAATATGTTCAAAACTGCTCTTTTCTGCTCTGCGTTGTTACTATCTGCCAAAAGGAAAGATTTCTTTCATTTCAAAAAAGAAAAGCAGAAGCAATTCACACACACACAAAGCACCCTTAATTACTAACACTTGAAAACAAAGAAGTAGGTACAAACTCTCCAAGTCAGTTTTCAGATCCCACTCACGAAGTTACTACTGTTAAGCAGTTTCATACCCGAAGTACCTTATGCTCAAATGTGTGGATCTCTGTATTTATACCTCTATCTATTCAAAAATTGTCCTTAGTAGTTGCTAATTCCATGTGATTTCTAAGCTATCCCAATGGATAGGGATTAGGCTAAGTCCTCTGAAAAGCTACTGACAGTTCTGCTTGAAAAGGATTTTGCTTGAAGCAAGGAAAGCAGAGGCTTTGTGCAGAGACAACATGAACCAAATGGAAGCACCTGGTGTCAGCCAGATGGCAGCTCCCTCTGCTTGCCTCTCTGCTCTCTTTGGTTCTCTTTGCCAATTCAAGTACACTAGGACACACCAGATACTTGCCAATGACCCTTGTCCTGCTGTAGTTTACAAATGTAGCGCAAACATTGTATAGTGGGGCTGGCAGCTCAGAGAACCTCAGGGGACTCCCCTCGAGGTCATAAGGGAGCTCCAGTGTCTTGGCCAGGAGTTATGTCTTACCAAATGACCTTCAGTGTCTTTAGAAAATCTCTCATGCATTCTAATTGGCCATTTTTATTGTTCCTTCTTGGAAGATCAGGCCATAATTCAGTTGAGATCATTGTTTCCTAATTCTTTAATTCCTTTGCATAGCTTCTTGGGCTCACTTAGGATTGCTCTGAGCTTTTTTGAACACAAAATGTGTGCGTGTATGCACGTGTGTGTGCATGCACGCACACACACACACACACACACACACACACATAGTCTGAGTTCAACAATACACAAGGCTTACCCTTCTTCGGCTTACACTTAACATCCACTTGCCTGCCTTCTTCCTTTTATGTTCATCTGATTTTTCTTTGTATAGATTTGAGGCCCCATTAATAACCAGTTCTATCTGGCTCTGAAAAATTTCTCATCTGCAGAGTTATCACAGTCATATGATAAGGAGACTGTATCTCCTTTCTTCCCCTCTCCAGGATTTGTTTACCTTTGTGTTCATTTCTTATTGATATCCAAGCATGTAATGACTTTAAACCATTAATTCAATTGTAGTTTTGGAGGTCAGAAGTTCAAAATCTGTTCATTGGACTAAAGTCCTGGTACTAGCAGGACTGGTTCTGGGAGTTCTGGATTAGATCCATTTTTGTCCTCTTCCAATTTGCAGGGGTGGTCACCATTCCTTGGCTCGTGGTTGCACTACTCCAACCTCTAATTCTATCACATCTCTTTCTCTGGTTCTGGCTCTCTTGTTACCACTTGTGAAGACTCCAATGGTGACACTGGACTCACAGATAATCCAGGATAATCTTAATCATTTTATGTAAAAATATTTTTTGGTGGTCAGATCTTTTATTGAAATAGCTTCTCTTGTGCTTCTTAACTAGCCTGGCATTTCACTGTACCACTGTCAATGTCATGAGGATGGTGGCTATCAACATTATACCCCACAGATTGGGCAGTACCAAGGATCTCCTTAATGGTTCAGAAAGTCCTCTGGCTAAAGTTCAGTGCTGCATGTTCCAGGCAATGCTGACAATCTCATCAGAAGATTGTGTTTAGTGTTTTTTCTGTTTCTTTCTGTCTCTTGGTGGCTCCTTTTGGGCTTTGATGATCAGGGCAGAGGCAGAAAGTACCATCTCTATCTGGTCCTGTCACCTGGCACCTTGGTGATGTCATCACTAACCTTTTTGGAGACAGACCCACTGTGCTGATCATGGGAGTCAGGGAAGAAGTGGCACTGACCTTGCCACCGGTGTACCTCAGGTAGATACTTCGCTTTCATTGGGATCGAACTTAGGCAACATGGTAGAAATGATTAGTATCAGATGAACCCGGATTTGGGATGAATAAAGAAAGTTGCACATTTGCCTCTTCCAAGCTGGAAGATGAAAAAGCTTAAAGAGTTTAAATTACATTTACCAAGTCTCTTTTGCTATGGAAGATAACATGGTCATAGACTATGGAGATTAGGGTTGTGGGCATCTTGTCTACCACAGCCTACAAGGTTAAAAATATGGATGATGTGAGCATTCTGTACATTCCAACTGCTAAGGGACATTGTACTTACTGCCAACAGGTTGGGGATCTTGGATTCCTACCACAAAACATTTCCCAGGCACCATACAGAGGGAAAGGCAGAATGGGACTTTTCATAGTTCTTAGAGTAGTACTTTTGTTAAGTGTTTATAGATGTGTTTTGAGTTGCATGGATTCAATAGGAAGGACTGAGGAGGTACTAAAAAGGGGCGTGGAAGCTTAAGCAAATAACAATCATCACAGTATTTAATAATTATGGAAATTTCATATTTTAGGCACAGAGATAGTCCCCATACATAATTTCAGTTTATATGCCACAAGGCAGGAAGCCAGGCTTGTTTTGAAGATGAAGAAGTGAATTATTTAACTATGATGAGCTCACTGTACACATTTTAGTCTATGTAAGAGCTCAGAGACCACTGCTTGTCAGTAGAGATGATGATGTTCTCTGAATATGGTTTTTTTAATAACTCAAGTTGCTTTCCTAGAAAAAGGTATGTGCAGCCTTCCTGGAACTCTTCTGCTGTTGATAAGCTTGCCCTTGGCCTAGAGGATCAGCAGGAGGAGTTCAGCCATTATTGGTAAGGATGGTGCTTACCTACTTTCTCATGGATTACCCCACTTCACTGGCCAGTGGTCTATTGGATGTGCTTGACTTTGATCACAAGAGAAATTAGTGTCTTAGTGGTTGGCATTCAGGAATCTATTAGAGAATACATTCATATTTCATTAACATTTATTGAATACTTGTCATGTGCTGTGGGCTGAGCTGCTTTCCTGGCAGATAGCTCAATAAATGTTTGGTGGAAATGGGGCTGCTGTCAGCAATGCTCCTCCAGAAGTAAGGTGGTTGAGTGTTTACAGTGATGTGGAAAAAAACCTGAATGTCTGACTACTTACTTCCATTACTCTTAACTTATGGGATCCATAAGCGAGATGATTGAATCTCATCTGGTTTTCAGTCATTGGATCTATTTCTTTTTGTGCTCATGGAAATTCACTTTCGAAATATGCATAGAGCCATTGTCAGGCTAGATCCTTTGGTCACAAATAAAGTTGAAAATAACAACTAAAACCATGATACAGGAATTGCCGTCAATTTTATCCAGTGTTGACAAGACTTTCAAACTGTACCCAACCAGTGGTATGTGTGCACCAGCCTGAGATGGCCTCAAGAGTCAATTATATGTTAGTTTTCCCAATCCCTTCTTCAACACCATCAAGGTCAGAAATTGGCCATGGAATTATTGATATCATGAAAATCTGCAAATGCTACAAGTTAAGATGTTCCCTTCAAAGAGTTAGTTTATCAGAATGCCATTGTCTCCAACACACAAATTTTGTGAAATAAATTGTTAATGATTTAGTTAACAATCAGTTTATTAGATAAAATACTTTATTAGCATTCATAGTCAAGTAATGGTTAAAATGGAAATGTTAGAATCATGGATCTGTGTATAGAAGGGACACTAGCCATCAATGTGTATTCCTTTGGTTGATATGGATGCTGAATGATCAGAAGAACACCACATCTTTGTCCTTGGATGATCCAATTTGGAGATGTCTTTCAGTGTTTTTCTCAATGTCTCAGGTTTTGGGACTCCATGGAAGTCAGGGAACCAGAGTCTCAGGAGGCAAGGGTTGGTAGACATGCCAGAGATAGTTTGCTTGGACCTGGAACAATTGACAAGGAAAACAGCTCCTGTATTTCACAGGTTCTTTCTTCATTCCCAGCCACCTTTTCTTCTCAAGCATGGCCTATGATGGCAAGATCCCAGGCCTGTGATGGGGTCAGCTGCTGGCCATCTTCAGTCTTTCTGCTGCAGAAATCCCAGGCTACAGGCGTGGATACGGTGTCTCTTAACAAATCCAGGGCAGATGAGCATAGTTTTATTGTGTCACTTGTTGTTCAGGAAAGCATCCTTCTGGAACTAACCAAATCAAACAGATTAATTTGTTTTTAAAAATTAATATAAGCAGAAAACCAACCACAAAACAGCCTGTAGGAGGGTAAGCTTTTTTTTTTTTTTTTGTAATTAGCACCCAGAGAAAAACAGGCAGATTGTTTCTTCTGTCAACATTCCCCAACTCTGCACTTCCTGCTCTGCTCCGCTGGCCTCAGCCCCACACTGAGCCTGTTGAAGCATGAAGCTGGGGAGGTCAAGCGTCTCATATGGACTAAATCACAGATGTCACTTTCCTACGTCCAGCCCACAAGTCACTGAACCATGTAGGGCAAAGGTTAGAATTATAGTTCTTGACTGTTCCTCTTGTGATCCTGGGAACAATCTTTCTCTATGCCCTCGGGCTCAAACATGCCACTTACCAGCTCTCAGCCCTTCCAACAACCATCATTGCAAAAATAAGCCAATGGAAAAGAGCATGCCATTGGCAAATGTGCATATGAACTCTGGCATGTTCTAGAATTGGAATTCTCATTTCTGGCATTCTCAGGTGAAGCTGGTTATGTGTACTATTGCCCCTTGGTATCTGCAGTATGCACTGGTTTCAAAACCCCTGCGGTTACCCAAATCCATGAATTAAAAAGCCCCTTAAAGAAAACACATGTACATTTGTATGTAACCTGTGCAATTCTCTCATATTTAGCACTTTATCTCTAGATTACTCATAATAATTAACAAAATATAAATGATAGGTCAATCATTGTTACACTGTATTGTTTAGGAAAAAAACGTAAAATCTGTACATGTTTAGCACAGGTGCAATTGTTTATTTTGAACATTTGGATATTTTGTAGCTGATTGCATTTGCAATGTAGAACTCCATGACACCAAGATCTGACTCTATATTGTATAATAGTAGAGACAAATGGGATTTCTAAATTTAGCAGGCTCCATAGCAATGGCTGTAGATGGATGTAGCAGATATTTCTAACATTTTTCATCTTTTTAAAAATCATTTTCACTTGTACTCTCCCTCCTTCTATAGCCAGTGCCTTTTAGACATAGGATGACAAAGATAAGCCTCCTTTATTCCTGAGCCAGAAGAGCTTCTGGTGTGTGACAAAGGCAAGTTTGGCAGCAAAATACAAAGCATTGGAGTAAGAAGATTAGAGGCTGGGAGCCAGTGAGGATCCCACTTCCTGAGGCTGGGGTAGGATGGTGACAGAACCAATGGGATGGAGAGAGAAGAGAGAGAGCGAGAAACAGAAAAGAAGAAAGAGAGAGGCTTATGAAAGGAAGAGCAAAAATGAATTTGTTACTGATTGTGTCTGCGCTAGAGATTCAAGAACGAAGAAGAGCTAAGTATGACTCCAAGGGTTGGAGCCTCATCCATGGAAAATTGAGGTTACTGATATGTGGGGATCACACTGTGTTCAGAGCTCAGAGATAGAGATCTACCACTCAAATTGAAAGGCGAGTGAACCCAAAAAGTCTCTAAGGAACAGATCCTGAATACTGAGAATAGGGCTTTGCAGACCGAGTGAACTACATGGTGGACCAGGATGAGGGAGAGACTGAAAATACCCCAGTTATAACCAATCAGATGATATCCACTTACACATCCTCTTAAACGCTTTTGCTGCTGGGCACCAGTGGCTCACACCTGTGATCCTAGCTACTCAGGAGGCTGAGAGCTGAGAATGGCAGTTCAAAGCCAGTCCAGGCAGAAACATCCCTGAGATTCCTTATTTGTAATTAGTCACAAAAACGCTGGAAGTGGAACTGTGGCTCAAGTGGTAGAGAGCTAGCCTTGAGTGCAAAAGCTCAGGGAAAGTACCCAGGCCATGAGTTTAATCTCCAATACTAGCACCAAAAAGAAAGGAAGAAAAAACTTTGCTGCTTGCTTGTGAGGGAGACAGATTTGAGCATGTCTTCTGTCTATTGATTACCTTTGTCTTTCCCACAAATTGGTTTCATTAGTACTGGCTTCTATGTGGGTCAGGCAGTGAACATTTTCTGAGGATCAGGTCTGTGGTGGTTAATCTCGGTTGTCGATTTGGCTTGATTGAGAGATGTGTAAAATTTTAGAAGGCACCTTCTGGGTATGTCTGTGCAGGTGTTTCCAAAGATGATTGGCATGTGGCTTAACAAATTGACTGAGGAAGACCCACCCTAACATGGGAAGCTCTATGCAGTAGGCTGAGGTCTACACTAAACAAACAGTGGGGCGGGGGAGGGAGGAAGGGAAGACTTGCTTTTCTTGAGCAGTTGCTTTAATGTTGCTGCCGCCATTACCATGGACATTAGACATGCGCTGTTTTAGCCTTTCAAGGTGTACTCACACTAGGAGCCCTTCAGGACCTTCTGGCTTTGAGCCTTTCACCAAAGCTTTGTCAGACATTCTACTATTCTATCTGTGCTGTTCCTCCGGGGAATGCTAACTAATACAAAGCACCATTGGCAAATGTATGGAGACACAAAATAAGATGCATGCTAGAGCAATGAGGATGCAGAGGAGAGTTCTTGAAGGATTTTTGATGGTTCTAGTCTATAGGACACTCCCACTGTGACTTTCTAAAGGGAAATAATGGCGCATTGACCTGGTTCAGGCTGAAGAGGACAGACTGAAAGGGTTTTTCCTCACCCTTCCTTCTTTACAGAGGCTTGTATTCATGGACAGGTCGCCAACAGTATGTATTTACAACCTCTTGGGACAGAGCAAGAATAACCGCTAACCAGTAAGTAGTAAGTGACACCATGTGGGATACATCAACCCAGATGGGCATTTCTTGAGTCAACTTCTTATTCCACAAACAGAGCATCCTGGAGGCCAGGCACTGAACAAAGTCCTGAGGAGACAGACACAGAAGATCCTCCATCATCAAGCAAAAGGCTGATCTAGCCACTTTGGGCTACTATAACATTAATACCACAGAATAAAGGGTTTAATAAAAAAAAACTGAGTTAAAAAATTTGAAGGCTGATGGTGCACGATCAAGGTATGGACTGGGATTGGTCTCTTCTGAGCTCTCTCTTTAGGCTTAGAGATGCTCATCTTTTCTATGTCTTCACATGATATACCCTTTGTATATGTACATGCCTTGGTCCAAATTTTCTCTTCTATTAAGGACATTTGTTCTGTTGGATTAGGACCTACCCATCCATATGATCCAAATTTTACCTTCATCCACATGAACATTATCTTAACAACCCAGCTTCATCCTTAACAATCCTGTCTCCCAACCTAGTCACATCTAAAGGGACTGAGGGGTGAGGACTTGAATGTGTAGATTTAAGGGGTTCATCACTTACTCAATCCATTGGCTGTTCCCCAACTCTTCACCATGCCAGTGAGTATTTTCTGGATAATCAGCTGTAAAAAGTTATCTTATCCTATTCTACCTCCCAATCCCAAGGAAGGCCACAGTGTGGACAAAGAATGTGTACATGCCTGACATAGTTATAAAGATGTCCTGATGGTGTGCAGAAGCTATTTGTGGCAAAGATGAGCCTGTCTATCTGCCTATGGTTCTTTGTCTCTTTCTCTTGAGATCTGGGGACAGAATAAGAACTACTTTGAGGCTTTGGTTCACACAAATGAAATAACTGGCAGGGAGTGTATGTGTACGGAAGGGAGGAGTCACTGGACTTCAAGTAAGTCAGACAATGACCCTTTGCCATCCCCAGTGTTTGGGACACATGGGGACTCAGATGATGACAAGTGCTTGATCATTTTTATCTTCTTCAGCCCAAACTCTCTGCTACCTAGTGCAACACAAAAACAATCTCAAGATTGACTGATAGATGAAATTTACATAGTAATTTCCAGTTCTCTTTAGCACACCTTAAAGCCACACTTTCAGAGTGTTTCTAGACTCCATTTCAAGACCACAATCCCTCTTTGAGAATATCTTCCTTGTGTCCAAGCTACCAGTCCTGAAACTCAGGGACTTCTTAGGACTCAGCTCAGAATTTTCTTGAACCAAACTCACCTCCCCTCTGATCATATTTTCTGGGCTCAAGTCTCTCACCATCAAGTAATTTTTTTTCAGAATTCAAAATCCTTGGTAACAGCCTTAAATCTCCTTACACCTCTTTGCTACAACTAAGCAGAGCTCCCGCTTGCGTGGGTATGGTATGAAATTCCAATTCTTGGATACATGACTCGGACAAATGTTGGTGCAAAGTCATTTTATCTAAAGCCTAATTATGGATGATTACTCCAGTCTTAACCAGTACACATCTGGTTATGGAAGGATGGATGACACAGGGTGGGAGATCAAGGAGACATAGGAAATTTTTTCCTGTAGAAGGATAAATTCCATGAGCTTATTTGCTTCTTTGTTGTCAAATTCCAATATTCATGCCTAAAGTGCTGACAAAACCAGATGTTTTGCAGGAGGGCTGGCAACAGTGTCTCACACTGTTTAAAAAAAAATCAGACAATGGGTTGTTAACATTTTAGCCAAGAGGTAAACTGTTGAAAGAGGGGATGGTAGGATTACATATCACTTTGATCTCTTGTTGTGAAGCCAAAATGAGATGCTGTCTAAACTCAGGGTTGGTGTTGATGCTATTTTTATAAAGCTATTTTATAACTTGATTACTTAAGAGAAAAAGGTCAGTTCTTTGTAAAATTGAGAAGGTCTTCGTGTGAGCATTCTTTAAGTACAGGCTGAGGTTTTGCTTTCTTCCACTTGTAATCAGGACAAGGTTTTGCAGGTTGGCAGCCTGAGTGTGTGACCCTGGGCTCTGTGGACTCTGGAAATTTGCCATGGAGTTTGACTAAGAAACTCTCTAAAGACCCATGTGGAGACTGAGAGAGAAGGTTGGATGCAATACAGACACTGTGAGCTCTCCATTGACTTCAAGAGGGTGGTCTTCTAGAGACATCTGAAAAGGAAAAGAACCAGACATATATGTACACAGAGTTGGCCAGCTAGCTGTTGGGCATACGTTGCCCTGCAGGGAAAGTGACCTGGAGTGAGTTTCTCTCATTAGTGAACCCAAGTGTGAAAGGATCTGGGAGCATTGGGCCATACATCCTCTACTAGTGCAACAGGACTTAGGCTAGGAGAACAGAATTTATGGCATTTATGTTTTATGGAGGACAATTGATGTTTGTAGACATTTGAATACAAATAATAAAAAATATTTGCTGCATATGGAAAATTGGCTCTAGCATCCTTGTATACCTGGGATCTGCAAAATCCAAAGATGCTCAAGTCCCTCAATATGTTTCTAACATATTTATAAGGTACCACATGATTTTTTTGTTGCTTTGTATGTCCCTCCCCCATGGGTTAACCCCTGTTTTCACTGTATTTGATGTTGGTATAATTTGGGGAGTGGAGGGGAAAAAACAAATTGTTTAAATAGGGATACAGATTGACCCATTGCAACAATGAGATGTACAAGACGCTATGTCGAAAAATGAACTTTACAATTAAGGTGGGGGGAGAGTGTAGTTGTGGAGATGGGAGGGAAGGGATGGTAGGCGAAAAACAAAGGAGGAAACAACAATGCTTGATAAGAAATGTACTCATTACCTTGCTCATGTGATTGTAACCCCTTTGTACAGTATTTTAAAAATAAAAACCTTATATAAAAATAAATAAAATGGCATTGCATTTATATCTAATATTTGTACCTATTCCTGTACACTTTAAAATAGCTCAGAATCACTTACCTAGTAATGCAAATGTTATATAAGCAGTTGTTATAATCTTACATTCCCTTAAGCAATAATGATAAGAAATAAATATGCATCTGTATGGTACTGACAACTTTTTCCCTCCAAACATTTCAAACCATATTTCACTGAATTCAGAGATATACACATAGCCTACAGCTAACTGTAATGGTTGAAATCAGGAATATGAACATTAAGGAACAAAGATTTCATCAGGGAGTGGCTTATTCCATATTATATTGAAAAAAAAAAAGCCTGTAGGAATACAGGTTTGGTTTAGTGGGGCCTCCATAGCATGAGGGAAATGAGCTCTGTCCATTTCCATGTCACCATCTTCTGGCTCCTTTGGAGCTGCCTCCTCCTGAGCAGGAGCAAGGGAGAGAGAAGGAAAAATGACAAGAGGCTTCTGCTTTCTGGGCTTTGCTCTGTCCATTTGGAGAAAAGACATCCTTCTTTGGGGATTCGCATCCCATTGGCCAGTGTTAGGTCACACGGCCATGCACAGCTAAGAAGGAGTTCAAGCCTAGTGATTTTTATCCGGGTTCTTTGTTTCCTCAGCAGAATCATGACTAAGGAAAGAAGACATGTGAGCCTCAGGCAGGCAAGGAGCAGAGTCAGCTCCGTGTTCCTCAGTGCAGATGAAGGCCTCTGAATTAAGAATTTAGTGATTCAACCTTAACATCGGAACCTCCTTTCCTCCTTTTTCCTTCCTTTAAGCAAGTTTTTTCTGTGCTTGTTTGAAGATGATTCCTTGATGCTGCTTCAGGAAGTCAATGATGGTGGTGCCAGGAGGGTAGGGGAGGAGCTCAAGTCCAGCCATGTTGGAAATGAGGTCTTGTCAGACCTGCAAGTGCAGATGGATACAGGTCTGAGACTGAGAAGAAAGTTCTGGGCTGGAGATGGAAAAGTTTCCAGCCTATGATTGGGTAAGATATTAGAAGTATGAGAAGATGGACAAAAACAGTCAGAACACATTTTCATTAAACCAAAAATTTCACTCTCATCATGGTCTCTCTGTTCTCATAATGTTCTCTGAGGCTTTCTTATCTACCCTACCCTCCTCTATCTCTCTATAGACTTCCTAGTGTAATAATAGATTCCTTTCCCTCGACCATAGGCCAGTTCTGCAGTTATCTGAGACCTTGAAGCTTGATAGGTCAGTATCTACACAGCCCTGGGTCTTTTCTGTGCTCCATTTCTCCTAGCACTGTCTACGGTATGCCCATCATCTCTTAGCAAGAGCAGATGGTGGAGTAAGGAGAGGATTCAAGAAGCCTAGAAATAACAAGATGGGGGAATCCAGCAGGATATTTTGAGGAGCTTCAGCAGCTCTCAAGGCAGGGCTCAGAAATAGAAGATGAGATAGCAACTCAGTTACTTGAGTGCCTAGTGGCCTTGGGATGAAGAAGTTGTGTGAAAAACTTGTGGAACCCAAAAGGGTCATTGTGGGGACAGTTGCAGGGAGGGTCTGTGGCTAAGATGATCTCTGTGTTGGAGGAAACCCTAGGATCTTGTTTTCCATATCAGACTACAAAAGGTGATTTGAAGCTCAGCCCCATGAGGGTTGGGAGGCAGAGAGAGAGAGAGGAGATGAACCAAATGAACTTGGTACATCCTCTTAAGATTGTTCTAGACTTTGAGGCAAGGCAGGTGGCAAGTTGAGCAGGAGATGAAGTGCTTCAAGAGAAATGGCCATGTCTTTTCCTGCATGTCTCATGGCGTTCTCCACTACTCGAATGTTCTCTTGCAGCTCTGACTCACAGGGTCATGAAGATCTATCAGGAGCCACAGATCCTTTGGAAACCCAAGGAAAACTCACCTTTCCCTTTCCACACAGATATGGAATGCATACCCCAGAACAGGGACAAAATCCACTGAGTGACATTTCAGGGGTTAGTTTTTGCCCCATCCCCAGCTCTGAACATCAGAAGATGACCTTATTTGGAATAAGCACCTTTGCAGATGTAATTAAGGTAAGGATTTCAAATTGAGGTCACCGCAACTACTTAGGGTACATTGAATCCAGGATGAAGTATCATTAAAGAGATAGGAAAGGGAAAGACAGAAATGGTGAGAGGTGACGGCATGTAAGAATGAACTGAGACAGGACATGGCTGTGAGTTAGATTGTCACCAGGAACTAAGAAAGAGGCAGGTAACAATCCTACTTCAGTGCTTTCAGAAGCAAGCAAAGTACCAATGTCCTGACTTCAGAGACTATCCCCAGGACTGAGAGAAATCAACTTCTATTGTTTCAAGGAATGCTATTTGCGATTGGTTGCAGTAGCCCCCAAGAAATGAATGCAAGTTTGCAGCCTGAAAATTCAGGATCATAAGTTGTGTTGGTTCCTTAGTCCCTACCAATGAAGGACACTGTGACCAGCAATTAATATTTATTCTGAATTTCTGTGCTGGTTGACTTTCTTCTTCCTCTGTTGTAGCTCTAAGAAGACTCATGAAAATAATGGCTGATCCTATATCCTAAGAGAGAAGATTATTTAGGGTATTCTAGAATGCTACCAGCTTCAGATAATTATGTATGATTCACAGGTTTCAATCTGGTCTCACAAATACTTTGTTCTCAGAGCAACTCAGTAAGGATGCAGGTCCCAAGCAGTAACTCATTTTGCCCAGGAGAAAATGGAAGCTTGGAACAGTAGAGCTATTTCACTTGTTCCATTATTGGGAAATACAGTTATGATACAGTTAGGAGCATGCAAGGAGGGCACATGTAACTGTTGCTGTTGCTGACAACCTACATTGTCTTTGTAGGTCACAGATGATTATGTGATGGGAGTGAGTCCTAGTTGTTCCTTGTGAAGGGAAGGACCATTTCTTGGTCTCTAAACTCAGATACGTTTACCATGGGCCCTTCATTTGCAAGAGGCTGCTTTCTGCAAAGAATTGTCCAACTCTCTGTAATTAAGAAATCCAATTCTCTTGCAGCTGGGAAGATGGCTCAGTGGTAGAGCGCTTGCCTTGCATGCCTGAGGTCCTGAGTTCGATTCCCCAGCACCACATAAGCAAAAAGAAAAAAGCCGGAAGTGGAGCTATGGCTCAAGTGGTAGAGCACTAGCCTTGAGCTGAAGAGCTGAGGGACAGCGCTCAGGCCGAGTTCAGGCCCCACAACTGGACCCCCCCAAAAAAAGAAAGAAATCCAATTCTCTATAATTCATAAGTCCTATGTTTCTGACACTTTATGAGAGGAATCATTTGAATTATTTTTCTTCAAGCGGGTTCTCTACCTTATTTAACTCCAGGGGTCTACTCGGAATGAGGTTGGCAAATATTTCCTGAGATGCAGCAAATATTTGCCTTTCTGCCCCTTACACCTTTGGTCCCTGTTCCTGAGGCTTAGCATATGTTTTCCTCCGTGGAAAAGTCGGGCATTTTCATGATAGCGAGGTCTGGGCTTGCACTGACAGCCACTGTAAGGAGAGTGTTGATAGAAGAGCTCCAGGTGGGGAAAATCTTTGTACCGAAGGATCAGAACACAGGCTAAGTATTTATCTAGGAACTTAAGTGAAGTCTCATTGGAAAATGTTGAAATCCCAGGCTTGGAGGCAGGGGCTATCTTTTTCCTGTGGTCTCAAACATCCTGACATCAAATCTGGTTCATCAGGATGAAAACAGAATACATATCCCTTATCTGAACTTCTTTAGACCAGGCATGCTTCAGATTTTAAATTCTTCTGGATTTAGGAATACTTAAATACACACATACACCCCCCACATGTATGTACATCATATATATAATATATTATTATAACTATATACAATATATTATATATTGTACATATATTATTATGTTATTATATATTATATCATATATTGTTATATACATATATTGTATATACATATATTATACACATATGTATATATATATATATATATATATATATATATATATAATGAGAGAGAGAGAGAGTGTGTACTTGGGGATGGGACCCAAATCAAAACATCAAATTTATGTGTGTTCTTACACAATGTCTTTAGGAATAATTTTGATTGTATAACAGCATTTCCTGATGTGGAATCTTCTACTTGTGTCAATATAGTCACACTCACAGTGTGGACTTGGGATTTGCAGAGGTGCCAAAGGGAGTGCTCAAACTCTATGCGCTTGCATGTCACCTCCTGCGCTAGCCCAAGAGTTCCTTGAAAGCAGTCATCTGTTATCTTCCCAGAGCCCAGCTGGAACTCCTCAGAGTGGCTGGTATGCTGTCAGACTTAAAAGTATTTGCTTTCCAATAGGCAATTTAGGAAAAAAGTATGGCAGCCTGGTATCTCCCTGGGAAGGCTACTGTGATGGGCATGTATGTGGGCAGACATGTCTGGAAGGAGAGACAGCACTAGCTTTCTAGTAGTTGTCCCTCATATGACTGACCAAGTATGTTTTTTTTTTAGGGAAATCAGGCAGGGATTCCTGCTGTCTGTGACCCCATCCCCTCCTACAAGCTCCACATGGACCTTCCTTTGGATGTGAGCATTTTCCAGATCTGACTTCTGCTTTTAAAATATTCTTACTCTTCAATTCATACCTTAGAAGAATTTTTAAAAGAAATTAGCTGGGCACCAGTATTTCATGTTTGTAATTCTAGCAACTCAGGAGGCTGATATCTGAGGATGGGTGTTCAAAACTAGCCCAGGCAGGAAGGCCCATGAGACTCTTACGGCCAATTAACCACCAAAAAAAAAAAAAACTGGAAGTGGAGGTGTGGCTCAAGGGTCACAGTACCAGTCTTGGGAGAAGACTGGTACCAAGAAGAAGAGATTCTGAGTTTAATCTCCAGTACTGGCACACATGAGGAAAACTGGAGGAGTGAGGAGGAAGAGAGAAAAGAGAGGGGAAGAGAAGGGGAGGGAGGAAAGAGGGAGGGAGAGGAGGCTACATGAATGTCAGACAGGGTCTTTGGTAACTTCTGACCTGTAAGTGTATGTGTGTTGGGGGTGGGGTGTCAAGATCCAACCCTCCTAGTTGTTTTTTAGTACCACCTGAGAGCTAGCCTGGGGCTGGGAAAATTCAGTGGAGGTCAATTCATGGCCCCTGATGATTGTATTTTGCTTTTTTGGTGAACCCAGCAAAAGAGATACTGCGACCATCTGACATGCCCAGGGCATGCGTTTTTGGAGCAAGCCCATGGCAGAGACCAGCAGGGTGGAAGAGTCTCTCTCCCTTGCTCAGGAGAGGTTCTATAAAAGAATTAGAATGTCACAGCACATATTTGCTTAGTATATATGACCTGCCAGAGAGATGATGGATCCTTGTGAGTAAGATGGAATTCTCCAGATCTTCACCTTCTTAGTCCTTCACCTGGGTGCCTGAGATAGGCCAAACATCCTGAGAACTTGAGTTGGAAAACAAAAAAGTTACAATTAAAAGTTTAAGCAGAGGAAATTTAAATATGGTTTGCTTACTTCCTATAAGGACTCCATGAAGTCAAGTGACTGCGGCAAATCGCTTGCTGTGGCTGGCTTCAGGAGTGTTAACCTGTTCCTGAATTTTAGTTGATCATAACGCCCCATGCTCACCTGCATGGTGGGCCTGGCTCTCTGCTCAATCATAACATTGTCTTTCAACAATCAAAACAGAAAAGTTAGCCATAGAGAACTCCAAAAAAATAACCTGTATCCCTCAGTGTACCTTCATTACACCAGGAACTCCTTCAGATAGTGGATTTGTTGGTCTATTTTGGGTACCTATTCAGCTTATTTTTGTTGCTGTAGAATTGGAATCAACTCTCCTTTGTGGGATTTTCATGAGTGTTAGATGAAATAATTGACTCTAAGTGCCAGGCTCAGCACATTGTTAGCCTTTGATACACCATCATCAACGATATCGTTAATGATACTGCTTCATGTAATTATTAATAAAAATTACAATATACCCATGGAGGGCAGAACAAAGGAAAAAGACATCTGGGAGATTTATGAAATGAAGTAAAGTTTGACACAGTCCATAAGGGTGCCTTTGTCATTTTGGAGATTTCTGAGGCACAAAAATCAGTCAACTGTGGAATGAGCTACTTTTTTTTTTAAATGTGCTGCAGTGTGAATGCAGGGAACAAACACTTTTCTTATATTTGGAGTAAACTGAACTATAGCAGCTGCTCTTGATTTCTGGGACAAAACTCAATCTCAGTTCTTCATACTTAGACACTATGCAGGGAGGGATATCATCTGAAATCTCTTTTTTTTTTCTTTTGTTGGTCATAGGGCTTGAACTCAGGGCCTGGGCACTGCCCCTGAGCTCTTTTGCTGTAGGCTAGCAATCTACCACTTTGTGTCACAATACCACTTCTGGTATTCTGGTGGTTAATTGGAGATAAGAGTCTCATGAATTTTCCTGCTGGGGCTGGCTTTGAACCATGGTCCTCAGATTTTAGCTTCCTGAGTAGCTAGGATTACAGGTGTGAGTCCAGCAACACCTGGTTCCTGAAATCTCTTTTCTTTCAGGAAAAAAAACAACAACAAAAGTCAAAGACAGCCTCCTCCTGCTAGCCCTGGCCTGGTTAAGCCAGGAATTGCAGAACCCAATGCAGCTGGGTTATCAAGGGAGCATCCAAAGTCCTGGCCAAATGAAAGGAATCCCAGGTCAAGCTCAGCCAGGGGCAAAAAAGAGGGAGACCTGTCCATACAGGCAAGGGTCTGCCTAGTCCTTGGGCAGGAGCAGCCTGTGCTGACCTGTCTCTCACCTGCCTACCCTAATGAAGCTTGACCCTGAGCAAGCAGGTGGGGAGATGGTGTATTAGCAAGATCTGCTGCCCCACAGCCTTTTGTGTCTTGAAGACAGGCATTGGCTGAGTGGGAAAGTTTGAACTCATCTGCTTTTAGCTATGGATTCTGTTTTATTGGAGTCTTCAGGAAACATATGGGCAGCCTTTCCAGCTTAACTTGGTTCTGACCTGAAAACTCAACCAACCATGGATCAAAATATGTTTGAAAGAAGTTGCACCTGTACTACGTATATAAGTTTTTTTTTTTGTTGTTCTTTGCTCAAGGCTAGTGCCCTACCACTTTGAGCCACACAGCTCTACTTCCAGGTTTTAGGTAGTTAACTAGAAATAAGAGTTCATAGACTTTCCTGTCTGGGCTGGCTTTAAACTGAAATCCTCAATTCTTAGCTTCCTGAGTAGCTAGGATTACATGCATGATCCTCTAGTGCCCAGCAAAAATACAGAGACTTTTTAATTGTCATCATTCCCTAAACAATACAGTATGGTAAGTACTTACATAATATTTGGATTGTGTTATAGTAAGTAATCTAAGGATGGTTTAAAGTATATGGAAAGTTAAGGACAGATTATATGTTATTTTATAAAAAGGAGTTTAGCATCCAGGGATTTGGGCACATGTGGAAGAGGGGTCTTGGAACTAAGACCCTGTGGGTACTGAGGCACAATCATAGCTAGTTATAAACATTAAAACTGACAACATTTGAACTACACAACTATACAACAGTGTAGTAACCCAGGCCTCACCTTGTGTTATTGGATAGGAATATGAAAAGGTATAAAAGGGCCATTAAAACCTCATGTTTTTGGGTATAGTGGGGTTTGAATTCAGGACTTCATGCATACTAGGCAGGTGCTCTATTAACTTGAGCTAACTCCCTGACTTTCAAATTTTTGTTTCAGTTATTTTTCTGATTAAGTTATTGAGATTTTTTCCTAGGGTTAGCCTCTGACCTCAATCCTCCTACCCTTTTGAATATCTGGGACCACAAGCATGAATCACCATGCCAAGTTTGTTTTTCAGATGGGGGTGGTCTCATTAACTTTTTTGTACAGGCTGGCTTCAAACCAAGAATCTTCCATCTCTAGCCCATGGGAAGCTGGGATTATAGATATGAGGCACTGTTCCTGGCCCTAAATCTCTTATTTTTAATTTTTTTTTTAGTCTCAGCTGTGGCAAATTCCAGAGGTCTATACAAGTGCACAGTAAACTGGAGTTACTGATTTGGCCATAATGTTTTATCTTTTATTCTTTGCCAACGCTGTGCCAGACATGAAGCTAGGCCCCAAGGAATGTGAAGCTAGGTCACTGTGGCAGAGAGCCACTGTCTCCCTTACCCTTGTATTTGGATGATACTCTCAGCACCTAGGATTCCTTTCTAAAATATTAATTCTGCAGTGGACTATGAAATAATTGAATCTTTCCCCCACATAGCTGATAAACTAGCTATAAAGAAATTTCTCCCAGTCAGTCAGAGAGAGACTGGGGGAATCAAGATTCTGAGAGACTGGGGGAATCAAGATTCTAGCCTAGCCCAGGCATAAAAGTTTACCAAATTCTGTCTCAAACAATGGTTAGGAATACTTGGCAGTGTTCCTGTCATGTCTAGTTACAAGGGGAAACACAAATCGAAGGATCAGAATCCAGGCAGGCCTAGACATAAAGCAAAATCCTGTAAGAAAAATAATCAATGCTGAAAGTGCTCTGGTGCAGTGGCTTAAAGTGGTAGAGTGTCTGCCTAGCCAATGTGAGTCCCTGAGTTCAGACAGTACCACAAAGAAGAAGGAGAAGGAGGAGGAGGAGGAGCAGGAGCAGGAGGAAAATGTCTACAAGAACAATTCCAAAAATAATCTGAGCAATGACAATATGGCTTGAATGAGCTCAGGGTCTTCCACAGTCACTTCTTGGAAGGACACAATGTGCGTGGAGATGGGAGTTGTGGACTGTTTACAAAGAAGCACAATGAAAGCTGAGCCTCATTACCTGCACTGGTCAAGTCTCATCCCATTGCATGCCCAGATGGTTGAACTAGAGACTTCTTTTGTAGAATAATGTTTCAATCTGTCACCTGCTGATCCTTAGCTGGTGCTCAGCAACCTTTGCTCAGATGCTTTTTCATGGAAGTTATATTTTGATATCAAGATTGGATTTACATTTCCTTCCTTGATATGTGATAGGGACAGAAAATGATTTACGAATCTTTTCCTTAACCTGAGCACTCAATGCACTATCAAGAAATGAAGTGAAAGCCACTTTGTTGAATGAGTGAGTGAAACACGTATGAAACTCATTTGTTAGCCAACTCATCTGTAACTGTTTTAACCCATCACATTAAAAATAACATTTTATTAGCTATTGAACTCAAACTAGTAATTCAATGGCACTTCAAAAAATTTAGAGAAGGCTTTAGCATTTCTGCTGGAAAGTTCTCTGCCCTACTCTTCTCCTTCAGCCCTTGCTAACTCTCTAAGCCCAATTCCTCAGGTGCCCTCAGCTGATCCATGGAAATTCTTCTTCAGATCTCTGGCAAAGGGAGAATGGCCAAAAACTTGGAGGTCTCCTGCCCCCACAAAGAATGAAAATAGGGTGTTGTTGAGAAAGAAAGAGAGGCGGAGGAGGGGGAGAGTAATTAAAGCTAATTATGGAAATAACAAGTTAGAAAGGTCTTCTAAGAGGAGAAAAATCTGGCCCCATTGCTTGGTGGGCAAGGAAGGGATTCTGGCCTAGCAATCTATGTTCCCTTGAGAGATTGGGAGGTGACTAGGCAGTGAAGGGCTCAGACAACAGCCAAGAGGTTTCCATTTTAAGCCATGGTGGTTTAATCATCTGTTTAGAGAACTGAGGACCAGGGTAGAAAAATATTTATAAAGCCAGCTGGGCAAAGCCCCGAATGGCAGCCTCATTCCTCATACGCTGTAACAGCTTCTAGAATCCCCATTTCCTTATGTATGGAGACAGGAAGTGTTTATATCAGTCATAAATGAATTAAAATCTGTTAAACATGACCCATTAGAACATATTGTGCTCATAATCAGTTCATTGAAGTCTTATGGTTACATAGGATTCAAGAAATATTTTACAAGCAAGCAGATTTTAGTAATTACCTAGTCTTAGTTGTGGAAACTTTTTTTTTTTTATTTTTGGTCAGTCATGGGGCTTGAACTCAGGGCTTGGCCCTAACTCTGAGTGCTCAAGGCTAGTGATAGTGCTCTACCACTTTGAGTCACAGCACCATTTCTGGTTTTTGAGTGGTTAATTGCAGATAAGATTCTCACAAACTTTCCAACCCAGCTGGCTTTGAACCGCAATGTATCCTTATTTAAGCATTTTGTTTTTTCCCTTCCCCTCCCCGAATTAAAGAAGTGTATATACAAGATGTAGGACACCAACATCAAATACTGTGAAATCAGGGGTTATACCATGGGGGAAGAACATATAAAGCAGCAAAAAACATCATATGGTGCATTATAAATATGTTAGAAACAATTGGAAAAAAAGATATTTGTGTCCCTATCTTGGGGTTCATTTTGCTTAACATCATCTTTTTTGGGGGAGGTCCGGTTGTGGGACCTGAATTGGGCTTGGGTGCTGTCCCTCAGCTCTTTAGCTCAAGGCTAGCACTCTACCACTTGAACCACAATGCCACTTCTGGCTTTTTAAATTTTTTTCTGTATGTGGTGCTGAGGAACCAAACCCAGGGCCTCATGCATGCAAGGCAAGCGCTCTACCACTGAGCCACCTTCCCAGCCCCTTAACATCATCTTATATGGTCATATGTACATAGCTTTTGGCCTTTTCTGTACATGTCCTACACATATACTAGATTATTGCAAATAAGGGAAACCATGAGACCTATGTTTCTTTGGGCCTGGGTTACTTCACTTAATATAATTTTTTCCAAGTCTTCCCATTTTCTAAAAAATGGGACAGTGTCATTCTTTCTGATGGAGGCATAGAATTGTAATATATATATATGTGTGTGTGTGTGTGTGTGTGTGTGTGTGTGTGTGTGTGTGTGTGTATATAACATATTTTCTTGATCCATTCATCTACTGAGGGGCATCTGGGTTGGTTCCATATCTTAGCTGTGGTAAATAATGCTGCAATAAACATAGTTGTGCTGTTAGCTTTAGTATGGCCTTGTTTGTGATCATTTGGGTAAATGCCCAGAAGTGGGATTGCTGGGTCATAGGGGAGCTCTATGTGGAGTCTTTTGAGGAACCTCCATACTGCTTTCCAAAGTGGTTGAACAAATTTACACTCCCAACAACAATGCAGTAAGGTTCCCTTCTGTCCACATCCCCTCCAGCATCTGTTGTTATTAGTGTTCTTGATTATAGCCATTCTAACTGGGGTGCGGTGGTATCTCAATGTTGTTTTGATTTGCATTTCTTTTTTTTGGGGGGGGGTCCGGTCGTGGGGCCTGAACTCTGGGCCTGGGCGCTGTCCCTCAGCTCTTCAGCTCAAGGCTAGCACTCTACCACTTGAGCCACAGCGCCACTTCCGGCTTTTTTTCTTTTTGCTTATGTGGTGCTGAGGAATTGAACCCAGGGCCTCGAGCATGCAAGGTAAGCGCTCTACCACTGAGCCACCTTCCCAGCCCGATTTGCATTTCTTTTATGGCTAGAGAGGTTGAACATTTCTTCATGTGTCTATTGGCCATTCTTATTCCCTCTTCAGAGAATTTTCTCTTTAAGTCTTTAGCCCACTTCTTTACTGGGCAGTTGTTTCTTTGAGGATTTGCTGTTGGAGGATTTAATTTTTTGAGTTCCAAGTATATATTAGATATGAGGCTTAACTAAAGAAGTGAAGGACCTCTATGATGAAAACTTTAAAAACCTTTAAAAGGAAATCAAAGCAGAACTTAAGAAGTGGAAAAACCTCCTATGCTCCTGGACTGGAAGGATCAACATTGTGAAAATGGCAATACTTCCAAAGGCTAGCTACAAATTCAATGCGATGCCTATCAATATTGCAACCTCATTCTTCAATGAAATAGAAGAAGTAATCCAAAAATTCATATGGAACAATAAAAAGACCTCAAATAGGAAAAATGATCCTTATCAGAAAGAACAGTGTTGGAGGAATATCAATACTAAATTTCAAACTCTACTACAAAGACATAGTAATCAAAACAGTTTGTTACTGGCACAAGAACAGACCTGAGGACCAATGGAACAGAACTGAAAACCCAGAAATGAACCTAAAGACCTATAGCCACCTGGTCTTCAATAAGGGAGCTAATAGAATGGAAGAAAGACAGCCTCTTCAGTAAATGGTGCTGGCAAAATTGGTTAAACACCTGTAGAAAACTAAAGCTAGATTCTTATATATCACCTTGCACCAGAATCAACTCCAAATGGATCAAAGACTTCGGAGTCAAAGCAGACACCTTGAAAACATTACAGAAAGGAATAATAGAAACCCTAGGTCTCCTTGGCACAGGCTGAAATTTTCTTAATAGAGATCCAGAAACAACAAAGTAGAGGAAGGTTGGACAAATGGGATTGCATGAAATTGCAGAGCTTCTGCATGGCAAAGGACATACCTAGCAAGATCAATAGAAAGCCCATGGATTGGGAGATCTTCACAAGGCTGTTGAATTGTGTCAAAGAGTTTTTCTGCTTCAATTGCAATGATCATGTGACTTTTGTATATAAAACCCCTTTTGCATCATGGTGTATAATACTTTTAATAAGTTGTTAAATTTTATTGGAAGTATTTTATTGAAGATTTTTGTGTTTTATCTTTTGTGTTTTATCTTCATCAGAGAGATTGGTGTATAATTCTCTTTTTAGCTGTTTTATTTTCTAGTTTGGGAATGAATGCAATACTGACTTGGTAGAATGAATTTGGTAGCATTATCTCTCCTTTTACTTAATGGGATAGTTTGAGGAAGATTGCCTAACACCACTACTCAATTCTTGTTTAAATGATTGTAGAATTCTGCAGTGAATCTATCAGGTCCTGGGATTTTCTTCATTGGGAAACTGTGTTTTACCACTTCAATCTTGTTATTTGTTATAACTCTATTGAAGTAGTTTGTAATCTCTTGGTTTTATGTTGGTAGGCCAGTTGCATCTAGAAGTTGGTCTATTTCTTTCAAGCTTTCCTGTTTACTTCAAAACATGTTCTCATGATCCTCTGGATTTCATTTGTATTAGCTGTCATATCCCATTTAGTTAAGTAAGGTCTTTTAATTCCCTTTAGTCAGATTGGCTAAGGCTTTATTAATCTTATTAATCTTTATTAATCTTATTTCTCTTTTCAAAGAATCAACTTTTTGTTTCATTGATTGTTTGCATAGTTTTTCATGGTATCAATTTAATTAATTTCTGCCTTAATCTTTATTGTTTCTTCCCATCTGCTAATTTGGGGATTAACTCGTTTTTGTTTTTCTAGAAACTTGAAGTGCATCATTGAGATATTGAAATCTCCTCGGTTTTTGACGTGGACATTCTAGCCATAAACTTTCTTTTTATCTCAAAGGTTCTGGTAGATTGTGTTTTCATTTTCATTATAGTCAAGTAACTTTTTCTGTTTTTCCCCCTTGTTTATTCTGTGATCCACTGGTTGGCCAATGATGTGTCATTCACTCTTCCAAGTGTTTGAGTATTTTTTGTAGTTTCTTTTACTTTTGAGAGCTACTTTTATTCCTTTTTGGGCTGATAGGATGCAGGAAGTTATTTCAGTTTCTTACACTTTCTAAGACTTGCTTTGTATCTTAAAATATTATCTGTTTTTGATAAACTATGGCGATTGAGAAGAATGTGTATTGTGTAGTTGCTAGATAAAATACTCTATAGATGTCTGTTAATTCCATTTGTGCTCTAACATCATTTTAATTCTGGGTTTCTTTGTTGATGTTTTGTCTACATGGCCAATCTAATGGGGAGAGTGGAGTATTAAAGTTTCTTTTATCATTGTGTTGGGGTCTATCTGTGTTTTAAAGTCCAGTAGTGTTTAATGAAGTTGGATGCTTCAACATTTGGCACATATAGTTAACAATTATTATGTCTTTTTGATGGATTGTTCTCCTGATTGATAGGAAGTGACCTCTTTGTTTCTTTGGACTAATTTTGGTTTGGAATCTACTTTATCAGATATGAATATAGCTACTCTTGCCTGTTCTGTGTATGTCCAATTTGCTTGGAAGATGTTTTTCCAACCTTTTGTTATAAGCTAATGTTTGTTTTAATCAGATATTCAGATGTGTTCCTCTGAGACAGCAGATGTCTTTTTAAGTCTTTAAGTCTACTGATTGGAGAATTGAGAGCATTACCATTGAGTACTAATGTTGAAAGATTTGTAGTAATTCTTGCCATTTGTTGTTTTGGTGTTTGAGTTTTTACTATTTTTCACTTTTTTATTTACTCATCTAATGCGATTTATTTTCTCCTGTATTTTTGTCATTTAGTCCAGTGCTCAACAACTATTAAATAGATAAATAAAATAAAAATGACAAAACATAGTACACTAAATATTACTCCGACATGAGTAAAAATAAAATACTGTCATTTGAAGAAAAATAAAGATCATCATATTCAATGAGAGAAGCCAAATACTACATGTTTTTCCTCATTTGTTTGACTCTGGACCCCAAAGGTACATACATTCATAGACATATAAAAGTGCCCATTTATATACAGACATATAAAGAACATGATTATAACTATGGTAAAAACTCGAGAGGACAAGGGGAGGGATAGAGGGGAGGAGGGGAAGAGAATGAGAATCACAGTATGATGTGTCCATGTATGATTATGGCATAAAACAGCGTATTGAAAGCTACTGTGCAATTGGGAGAGATGAGGGCACAGGGAAAGATAAAACAATAGGAATTCATCTGATTAAAATATATGAATGCATGTGTAAAAACACCATGGTGAAACCTGTAGAATAATTCGTATGTACTAGAAAAAAATGAATGACAGGAAAGTAAACCAGGCTCTGTTGGGAGCAGGTATCAGCTGGAGAAGGAAGAGAAATGGAGAGGGTGAGCGAGGCTGAATATGGTTGACAGACTTTGCATGCATATATGAAAGTAGAATAATAAAACCTGTTGAAACGGAGGAAGTGGTATAATGGAGACTGATTGTAGGGGTGAGTTCGATGAGTTACATTTTATGCACGCATGGAAATATCTCAATAAACTCTCTTTTGCACCGAATGTATGCTAATAAAAATCTTAATAAAATATATTTGTTGAATAAATGATTTTTCTTTGATATGAAACCAACAGAGATATACAGAGATATAACTTGGTATTTTGATGTTATTTTAAACCTGTACAAACACATCTTATCTTACCAAACTTTGCTTCTGCTGAAGCATTTAGCAATTACCAGCTTATCATGGTCAAAAGACAAAAGGAGCTTAACATGGTTGTAACATGCATGATGTAGATATATGTGTTCTTATGCATGTGTCCATGTGACATGTACACATGTATATGGACACATGCAATGTGTGTGCATGTGTGTAAACCTGTGTACATGTATATGCATGTGCATGCTTTTGATGTTTTCACTTAGTCTCCTCCTGGGCTTTTTCCTTATGTATTTCTAGTATAGGAAGCTGCCATTTACTTCTTTGCTTGGAATTATTTCCCCCATATGAAATGTTTCTCTAAGACTTTATAAAGTAGATCTTTGGCAGCCACCTTTTCCTAACCCTTTGAACTTGGTGTAGGGGGAATTCTGAATCCCCATAGCAATAGATTTTTACAGTATGGAATCTTAAGTCTCTTAAGCCCCTCAGTTTTTGCACAACCATTCACTTTATGGGTTTGGATGAAAAGCAGTAGTTTTGTTTATGGGAAACAATAAACAAAAGGATGCTGTAGCTATTTTAATTATGTTTCAGATTATTTTTCCCTAGAGAATGGAGTGGAGGTAGAAAACTAACTGAGTTAAGGGTTAAAAACAATTTTGCAGACTCTTATGTGTGACTCTGGAGGAGGACACAAGGAGGATTAGCCATGTCTTCTGAATGATTTGTAAAAATGACACTGTGGGCCTCCACTTAGTACTTGTTTTTATATGCACAGTCTATGGATTTGAATAGTACTCAAAGGAATGGTAGAGTCAGAGACTTAACACTCAGAGAACAGAAGAGAAAATGCTAAACAACCACCAGGATGGAGGCCAGCTTTCTCTGTGTAACTACTTCATCACAGCCCTTTGTTTTTTCTTGGACTCACGTCTGTTTAAATGATCAGGGATGTGTGAACTGCCCTTTTCCAGAAGAGATGTTTCAGAACTGAGCTTGGATTTTAGGGGCCATGAGAGCAATGTGACAATATAGCTTTCTTCACTAGCCAACAACCTGATAACAAGCTGTCACCAGATGATTGACAGTCTTGAGACTCCCTCAAGCCCAGATCAAAGCAAGAAGTAGTGCCCTGACTTACTGAACCCATCATTAGGTGAAGGCCTGCTAAAGGTAGCTTAAGGTATCATGGCTTTTCTCTACTGCTTCACCTTACGTTGCCAGTGAAACAGACAAGGATGGAAAGAGATGAGGCAGCATCATTCTTGTATTGTGCTTCATGCATTTATGAAAGTCTGTGTTCATTTTCTTCCCCTTCCATATGGAGGTAGACCAATTGCAGCTACATCTAGCTGCAAAGAGGAATCAGTTTCACCAGTTTTCTTGACTTTGGAATTCACAGGCAGGCAGGCAACATCAGAAAGACTACCAAATCTTAGCCCTCAGGGCTATTTCCCACTACTCAGGAACAAATGGCAATGACTTGTGTTAGCAAAGGGAGATGGATGAAATCTCAAACTGTACTTACAGATTTATAATAATTCTCTGAAAATTCTTGTACTTGAAGAAAAATTATGGTTTCCTTTGTTATGACCTTCTTGATAGAATTGTAGAAGGTCTTGGCTGGAAGAAACCTTTGGAATCCAACAATTCCTTTATTTAAAAATGAGGGGGCTGGGAAGGTGGCTCAGTGGTAGAGTGCTAGTCTTGCATGCATGAGGCCCTGGGTTCGATTCCTCAGCACTACATAAGCAGAAAAAGCTAGAAGTGGCTCTGTGGCTCAGTGGTAGAGCACTAGCCTTGAACTGAAGAGCTGAGGGACAGCGCCCAGGCCCAGAGTTCAGGTCCCACAACCGGGGTGGGGGGGTGCGGGGAGAAGGGGACAGAAGAAGAAGAAACTAAGCTTAGAATGGTTAAATTCAAGGTCATTGAGCTAATTAGTGGGCCACTAGAGAAAATGAAGACTTAACTTCTCTTTTTAAGCTAGATGACTTCATTTCATGAGTGCATATTTTAACTGCTTTTGTTTGGGGACCCCAGAACTTCTTTAATAGAAAAGGAATTCTTTGAAATGTGAAGCAAATTCCCTGCTAAGAAACTTAAAAAAAATAAGAGCAACAAGTTAGGACATCTGTCTGTCATTGGGAATTTGGGAGGCAAATATTTTCACAAAATCTAAGTATTCAAACAACATAAGTAGCAAATATGGTCTCCACTCCAGCTGAGCCATTAAAACTTGGACAGAGAAGCCAAGGAAAATGGAAATAGAAAATGGATAGGAAATCCAAGGCTCCAGAGATCTTATGTGGATTATTTGAAAAATGAAGTTGAAGCAGACTCAGGTCTTTAGAAAAGACATGGAGACATTTCACTAACATCTTCTGGACATTGGCTTCCAGGAAAGCATATAATTCTGTAAGTTTCTCCTTTGGAATGTTGGTTGGTGGTGGAAGAATTTGCAGAGCAGATCATATGCATAGAAGATGGGACAATCCCAAAGAAGCAGAAGTTTGCTTCTTCTCTGAAATGCTGAAGTGGACTCAGAATTGTCAAAGGGCACAAGCTGAACCTGGGTACGCTAACATTGTTTTGAACCAGGACTTGAGTAAGCAAGTCTTGATCAGGGAGAGGTCATGGACGGGAAAATGCCAGTATGGGAGAACAAACAGTATGAGCCAGGCTATTGATGTGACATCATACAAAGATGGGGGGTGCGGGTCTGTAACAGTGGAACCTGGGGCTATGGGTCTTCCTGGTGTGGAGTCATCAGAAGTGATTGGGGAAGAGTCATATTAGGGCAGGTAAATTTGGATCTTGGCTCTGGGTCTTCAAGCACTTCTCAGGTAAGAATTAGAGTAAGGGAATACCTTCCATTTCAAGAATCCTTATTCTTTGCTCCTCAAAATGTGCTATAGCTCAGAATGCCAGGAGGAGTTCTGAGTATCTCCAAGCTTGATGGGAATTAGAGCATTTGGAATAACCATTGTCATGTGACTCTCTTTTATCTTTCAGAGGCTTCTGATCCTCTGGGCATTGAAATAGACTTGAGTTTCCTTTTCTATTTAGGAAAAAGCTACATCATCTTTGTAGAAAGAGAGGCAGATTTATTCAACAACCCTTCTGGTATGTTGTTGCCCAACTAATGGAGGGTCATTTCATGTCCCTTAGAGTGAATAGTAGATTTAGTCCTCAAGTTGATGACCTATATGACTTACTTAAGGAAGCTAAAACCAGCTTCCTCAGACCGGTGCACCTGTTACTGGAATGCCAGCTGTTGCCCAGAGCAACAGCTTTCTTTTACAATGTAAAATGCTGCTGGGGAATACATCGCACATTCAATCCCTATCACTCCAGTGTGAATTAATTCAACTTCAGTGTGAATTAATTCATTAATCTGGGGACTCAAGGTAGCAGGACAACTTCCAGTGAGCATTCAGAAAACCAAAGACCAAGAGGCTACAAACAAGGGGTAACACTTGAGAGGAGAAAGATGCTTAAGACAACTTTACTGACTTCCCATCATGCCAAAGGCAGTTCTGTGAGGCAGTGTCAATACTCTAGCTGTATAAAACACAGAAGGACATGAATAACCTCAGAATCAAAGTCTTATGTGCCACTGGTGGTCATATTTAAATTAAGCAAGCTCATTGTGTATTCACACAGTAGCCTACAGTTTCCAGGGTGTTTCCATAACTGATGGTTCACATGCCCCACCCAAGGGCTTTGGGGGTGGAAGACAGAGGGTCATGACAAAAGCAGATTTTATGAATATAACACTTGGGGGCTCAGGGAAGTTAGCTGGCTTTCCTGATGTCATTCATAATGCCACAGATCCCTGGCCACCTCAATGAGTTCAAGGAGACTGAAGGATGAAGCTAGGAGTGGTAGAGTGAGATTGGAGGATCCAGACGTTCTGTGAGATGGTATTTAAAGCAGACTTATTTTTGCCTGTATATGTATTGAATAGATACTCACTATGTTCTCAAAGTGGCCCTCAAACCACAGACGTTTAAGACTTTCAGACTTTTCAGTGTGTATTTGAAGAGATATGGAAGAAATTTACCAGGCACTATTTTGAGGAGAGAGTAGACTTCAGAATTGAAGTGGGGAGTCCAGGCTGGGAATTACAACACCTCCTCTCCCACTTTTGCTCGAAGTGTCTTTGCCCTGACACCAAGGGTCGGTAGTGGACAGCAACCTTCCATCTTTATCATACTCTGTGGGGATACAATGTGTTATCTGTGTTTTATTTCCTCTGGGTAATCTCCAGGTACTCACTTGTCTGCCAGGTCAAGAAAATCAGAATTAAATATAAATCTTTTGAAAGGTAATTCTTTGCAAAATGAAGCAAAGTATATCTTAAAGCTATTCTGTGAATTGTTACTCAACGGAATTCTGCTCTTCCATCAGAAAGAAGGATATTGTACCATTTTTAAGGAAATGGAAAGGCTTGGAAAAAATGATATGAAGTGAAGTAAGCCAGACCCAAAGAGACATAGGTTGCATGGTTTCCCTCATTTGTAGTAACTAGAATATGCCTGTAAGCATACTGGATGGTAAAAGACAGAAAACACACCGGAACATGATAAATTATATGGTACTCTAGACATCCACACAGTGTGACCAAAGGAAGAAATTCTTAAGAGAGATTCGCAAACGCTCAATAGCTATTTTCAAATGATCATATAAAATAATATTTATTGAAATGAACTCCAAGAAATGGAAACATGAGATTTTTTTTCTTTGTTGCTGTGAGTGTGTGTGTGTGTGTGTGTGTGTGTGAGTCGTGAGGCTTGAACTCAGGTCCCGGGCACTGTCCCTGAGATTTTTTTTTTTACTCAAGGCTAGCGCTCTTCCACTTTGGGTCATAGTCTCACTTCCTATTTTTGTTTTCTTTACCTTTCGCTTGTTTGTAAGTTTTTCTGTCTTTGGGAAGGCAAGAGAAGGACAAAGAAATGGTGAGCCAAAGCTGAACAAATGCCACAGTGATACTCACGAGCAACAACGTTGAAAATGAACTAAACAACTTGTGCTGAGGATTGAGGAAACAACTAGGAGAGATAGAGGGAAAGGGTGACATTGTTTAAAGAGAAATGTACTCATGATGTGACTTATGTAATGGTAACCCCTCAGTCCATCACCTTTACAATAACAATAAAATATGTATTTTTTTAAAAAGAAAATACATTTAGAGATTATATGTACTTTATAAATGAATATTTTCTTTTTTTACAAATGAATAATTTCTATCTTTGTATATCAAGTGATTTTAAATTATGTACATTTGCAAAATATAACAGAGAAGTATATTCTTATAATATATAATCCCTGGAAAATAAAGAACCAAACAACAACTCCAAGAAAAGAAAATAAACTGTTACTATACAGGTTAGATGTGACTGTAACTTAGAAATATCTGTATACACATAGTGTAATATTGTGTTATTTTATCTTGGGTCCACTATAGATAAATCAAGGGTGCCTGGTCAGGTGTTGGCCAGACAGGATTAAAGGATAGACACAGTATTAACAAGCCCTCATTATTTAATGATCATTGACTTACCAATTATTACATTAAGGAAAGTATCTGTAGACCATGGATTTTTATGGATATAACTTGCATCTTATTCATTATCTTTCATCAGTGACATTAAAGGTACTCAAGATGCATAGACTAGAGTTTAGATGTTCCTTGTCCTTGAATGATAGGACCTAAAAACCCACTTAACCATGGACCTGCTCCATTTAGAAGTACTTTTTAGCTGAGTCTGTTAGTTTTATGTATAGCCGGTGGTTTAAGAGATAAGATATTGTAGATTGAAATGTTGCTGAGTCTGCAGTGAGCAAATCTTTTACAGGAAACAAGAAGCTCTGTTTACTACTCCATGGTTAATGTTGACTGAGTTACAGGTCTCTTCCCTGTGTTTGTACAGTAGTTTAGCAGTCATAGTACCTTGTATCTGCTACTATCAAATCAAAAGGGGTCAACAATAAAATGCACATCCCAGGACTGTAAGGCAGTAATACGATTTGTTCATAGACCAGCATTAATCTGTAGGTCTATGAGGTGCTAACCCAAGGACTTAATGGAATCACAACCACACAGGAAGTGAAATAAGAATAAAGAATTAGCATGGAGGGTGGGAGAGAACAAAGGAGGGCCAATGGGAAATGGTAAATTCTGTTTAGACTGAGTAGGAAGGGATTTCCCAGGCCCCAGCCCAGGCCACAGCCCAGACCCCATAGAGCTTGTGTCGGAGTGGGCAGACTCAACCTTCTTACCGCCCAGCTCCTTTTGTGGAAAAGGCTGTTATCAGCACATAAACAATTCCTACTAATTTAGAACACTTCATGTTCATTGAAATCAAACACAATTACGTTATTATTTTAACTACCCAGTGGAGTCTGTGGTGGAACTTTTTAACCAAGGAAAAGAATATGATAACTTTCAGAGAGTTCAAAGAACAGTCAGGCCATTTTTATCAGCACAATTGTTTTTGGAGGTCACTGTTGTCTGAAAGTATTAAGGGTGGGCAAGTCCTCAGGGAACATCTGTCCACCCTCCTCGGTGTACAGGTGGGGACACAGTGACCCAACACTGAAGGGACTTGCCTTGGTTACTGAGTTATTTTCAGTAGGGTCAAGGTTAGGACAAAGCCTACAAGGATTTTGGGTTTTAATACCCATTATTTCCATCATATTTGCCAGCAAAATGGCAAATTCAATTAGCCTCAGAGTTAATTTTAATATCGATTATTCCATGAGTATTGAATTGTTTTAAAATTATGATCTATTCATATGACATACAATTTACCCATTTAAAGAGGATAGATCAATGATCTTTTATACAATCACAAAGTCATGTATTACCCTAGAATGAAACTCTATAGCTTTTTTCTCTTCTTTTTCTAATTTACCAGTCTGGACATTTTATAGGATGAAATCACACCATGTGTAAAGAGGTCCTTTGTGACAGGCTTCTTCTATGTAGAGTCTGTTTTCAAGCTTTATGTTTATTGTACAAGGCATCATTTGTTTTTGGTGCTGATGAATGTATCCACTATAAGTATTATTCAATTTACCTATTGCAGTTGATAGACACTGAGTTCTTACAACTTCTTGGCTATTATAAATACTACTGCCATTCACATTTGTGTATTAATTTTTTGTGTGGACATGTTTTCATTTTCTTAGATATATAATTAGAAGTAGAATGATCAGATCATATGGTTAACCTATGTCTAGTGGGCTCAGGATCTATCACTCTAATGTCTCAAACACTGGTAGCATTTGACAACCTGTTCAGCAGTGTATTGAAACTCTGATTTCTATGTGCTCTCACTAACATTAGTTATTGCCTTCCTCCTCCTCTTCCTCCTCCTCCTCCTCCTCCTCCTTCTCTTCTTCTTCTTCTTCTTCTTCTTCTTCTTCTTCTTCTTCTTCTTCTTCTTGCAGGTGTTATATATCTTTTTATGTGTGATGACATCTTTGCATTTGCTTTGTGGCCATGTATTTACCTTTTATAGAGAAATGTTAATTCAGATTCTTCCTCCTTTCAGTTGTGCTGGTTTTCAGTTGTAATAGTGTCCTGTGTATTCTAGATTAAGCCTCTTATGAGATATGTGAGTTGCAAAACATTTTCTCTAGTTTTACAGGATATATTTTCTTTTTTTTCAGTTTGGTGGTGCTGCAGAATCAAACTAAAGGCCTTGTGTTTGTGAGCCAAGCACTGTACCTCTTAGAGCACAGCTCCAGTTTGTTTCACAGAAAGGATATCACACATTTGCTTGTGACAGCTCCTATGGAAATGCTTCTACCTCCCCCAACTAAGTAGCTTGGGTTACAGATGTGTGCCACCACGCTTGGCCCTCTTTGTTTTGACTAGGCATATTTATTTTTTTAATTTACTTTTATTGTCAAGGATGTTCAGAGAAATTACAGTTGTGTAAGTAAGGTAACGAGTACATTTCTTGCTGAACATTATTACTCCCTCCCTTGTTTTTCTCCAACTTTCCCTCCTCCAAACTGAGTTATCTCTTAAAGCAGTTAAGTTTTAAGATTTGGTAAGCTTATAGGATTTTAACTATGAGTTTAATAGAAATTGCCATTGTCTGGTAAACAGAACTTAAATAGTGGTAGTACTATTTAAAGGATTTTACTGCTCTGATTTTTGGTCATTGACAAATGGACATTAATGTACATGTATCGATGAAAATATTTGTTACAGAATATATGGTGAATTGATCCAAACGAAGTGGTTTCAGTTAGATATGAAGAGAAAAATGTGAGTAGAAGTGATAAGTATTGGTGGAAGCAGTAAAAAAAATGTAGAGTGTGGCAGAAGGCTAGCAATGGGACTTTCTATTCCTGTGTAATCTAGGAATCACCCTGATTGTGTAACATAACATGCAGATTGCATGCAGTATCATGGTGAAAAGGAAATGATCAGTACAGATGATCACAAGATTACAGTTGGTAACCTTCTGCCATGCATTTGTTTAGAATTAACAGAGTTCCATAGGAATAATTGTAACCAAGCCATGTGTTCCTTGTTCCCTAGCTGGCTATTTAAACTGCAGATATATAATAAAGAATGTTGTGTAAGTCTATGTATTGAAGCATAAGTGAGTACACACATCACAGTTATGCCAGAAGCCAGAGTTTTAAGTTGTCATAATCACACGAATACAACGAAGTTGTTTTTCCTTATTATTTTCCTTGTCTCTCTTCCTTCACCTCCTCCAGTCCTGCCATTTCCCATCTAAACACAGGAATATACTAATCAGGGAAATATGTACTGCTGTTAGTAAAGGGGTCAAATCCATTTGGATGGAATTCCAGGCTCAACATGCTAACAATGGCAGGAAACGGGGTCCTCGGAGCTGGCCAGAGTTGGCGGGAGCACGGAGCTGTTGAGCGATGGATTGTTGAAAGAGCTGGCCCTGGGGTGTGCTGTTTTGGCTTACTTTATGTGTGGAATGCTGTGATTGTTCCAGACACAATGAGGGATCTGTCTGTCCACACAGGAGAAGTTATAATTACAGGAACAGAAGCTAAATTACTGTTCTTAATTGCAAGTGATTCCATAATGGTCCACATGCAACTCTCCTGATTTGTCCTCTGGGCTTTATAGGGACAGGCAGGACTTTTGACGTAAGAGTAAGTGTAGAAGACCTTTTACCTTACATTCACTTCAAGTAATACCCTGTTGGTGAGACCAGGTTCCTTTCTGCTTCAGGTTCGTGCCTTCCTCTACTACTTATCTCATGGATTTCAGTGACTCAAGCCAGACAGTGTGGTTTCCTCTTCTGAGAAGACAGAGTATTCAGAAGGCTGTGGGCTTTTGGTGTCCTAAAACCTTGTTTGTTATTGCTTTTCTGTGGGGATCATAACATCCTGTAGAAGATTTCTTTACGTGTAGAAGTGAGGAGCTTTTCCTAATTAGGAAAGAAGGTTAACATCTGGCCTGTCATCATGGTCTGAAAAAGACAGCCCAACATCACCATCAAATGTATATTCTTTTACAATAGACTAAGAACTTTGACCTTTGTTTTGTTATAAAGCACAATAGGAAGATTTGCCATTCTAAACTAAGCAATCTAGGCTAAACCATCACTGATCCATCCATCCATCCATCCATCCATCCATCCATCCATCCATCCATCCATCCATCCAATGAATGTTATTTGAAGGCCTACTTTATGTCAGGAGAAGGATGAAAAGGAGTATAAGAATAAGTCTGTCAGGTGCCAGTGGCTCACACCTGTAATCCTACTTGGAAGGCAGAGATTGGAAGGATTTTGGTATGAGGCCAGATGGGTCACAAAGTTCATGAGACTTACTCTCAAGTGGGCAATGTGGCACGTGGTTGTCATTCAAACTTCGATGGAGACCATTGGAAGAATCATGGCTCCTGGATAGTCTGGGCAAAAAGTCTGCAAGATTACATCTTAACAGGAAAAATTGTGCATCTCAATTTTTCATCTCGGCTATGGTGGGAAGTATAAATAGGAGATTTAAGGTCTGGGCCAAAAGTGGGATTGTATCTCAAAATAACCATAGCAATAAGGACTAGAAATGTAGGTCAAGCAGTGGAATGCTTGCCTAATAAGAGCTATTTATGCGTTCGAATCCCAATGCCACAAAAAAAGGGGGAAAAAAAAGAAAAGAAAAAGTCCAATCTATGAGGTTACAGACTCACTAGGGACCAAAACAGATGCAGGAATAAAGCAATAGGTTTATATTCATGTCAGGATTACACATAGATTCATGGTTTTCAGATAGAATAAAGAAAATATTCCCAGAAAACAGCCACAAACCTTTCATTGTCTGTCATTTGCCAGACTGAGATGCAGATCAATGTTAACTCAGTCACTGATAAGAGGTATGGTCTAACTCTTAGGCCAATAAGACCTGCCCAAGAAGATAGTACTAGGAAAGTGAAGAAGAGTCCGTGGGTCCTGGGTCTCTGGACTATATGCTGGTTCTATTCATATGTTGCTGTTGGGCAACAACTGATGATATGAATTGCTTTAGAATGGTGAATCGGAGATACCACAGCAACCATGGCAAAGCGGGGTGCAGTGAGGGAGTAGGTGGAAGGCAGGGAGACCATTATAAGAAGGCAGTTACCATTGAGAGAAGGGCACAATTCTGCCAACTGTGAGCAAGACGTGCAAGCAGTGATTCTTAAGGGATCGGGTAAACTTTGATGCTAGGGGTTCTCATGGAATTTCATGTTTACAAAGTTGCTTCACTAGTAGCAGTGTGACATTGAAGACTGGGAAGCCGGCTGTTCAAGCCTTCCTATAAACCACAGTTCTTGATTCTATAATGTGCCAGACTTTCCATAGCACCGTGAAGGAGGAAGAAGAGGAGCATTGTTTATGAAGTGCTCACGTGACGGGTGCCACTCTGAGGCCCGTTTCGTAGAGGGAGAAATTGAGATATTAGCTGTAGGTTCAGTGTCCCAGCCCTGGAACACTGCAGTGGTATGGAAAACTTGGGTTTTTGTGAGTCATTGCACCAAGTGCCTGCCAGGGGTGCTACCATATTTGGTCCACAAGTGAATTCCTCTGATTACCAGCTTTTTCTCCGCTGACATCCTTTGGTGGCCTCTGTTTGTGCAGCTGAAGGAGACACTCTTGACCTCATGTCTCACAGTTTTGGGAGATGACAGCAGACTATTCAAGGAATGATATCAAGTGGCTTTCTTGCCAATGATTCTACAAAGTGCACATTCCTTAAAGATGTGTGTTTGTGTGTGTGTTGGGATGGGGGAAGTTGGAAACAGACAATTCTGTCAGGCCAGCTGTAATGAGCAGATGTGTGTATGTTTGTGTCATCTACATCCTCCAGGACATACTTTGCTGATGAGTACCCCCTACACACACACACACACACACACACACACACACACACACACACATACAGAGCTAAAAACAAATAAGGTTTTTAGACTGCATGACTCATGCTTGAACTATCTTTGCCCTGAGACAATAACTCTCATTTTAAAGGCAAATGCTGACTGAGTTTAACATCTACAGAGGCTCCATTGCCTGGTGAAGTGAAGTGTCTTAATTTGGCTTCATAGAAATAACGCCTGCTCAGTACTTGAAGCAGAATGCACTCAGGGTGATTTTCCATCCTTTGATCCCTTTGGAGCTCATAAGAATTTGTTCTTTTGCATTGGTGAAGCTGTGGTACTAAGAAGAAACAGAGGAACACAATGGCAGGATTTTGAATCAGGGTCTCCTATTTCATTGTTTCTCTTCTTTATCACCACATGAGGGCATTGCTCTTCTTACCTGTGAAGGGGGCCAACTAGACTGAGGTTTGTATGACATTTGAAAATAACTTGGTGAAACCTGGCCCAGAATAGATGCATAGCAGCGGGTATGCTAGTATTGCCTGTGGTGAAATTCTCTGCTTAGCTGAGTTATCATTTCTCCACATCATTTTCTTTGTTGGACATAAAGGACTGAATTTCCTTAAAGCAAGAAGACATGCTGTCTTCCTTTCCCATCGCCTTTGCAGTTTTACCTCACCTCACATTAACTGAAGCAAGCCTGAAGCGAGGTAGAGAGGGAAAAGCAGAACCCAACTCCCATTTCTCTCTAGTTCTGCTCCAACTTCATACAGGCCCAGGTGATGTCACCTAAATGCCTAGAGGGCTCGGTTCATTTGCCTGAAAAGAGGAGGTGTTCAAGGAAGCAATCTTTGAGCTCTACAATCTTACTTTTACTTCAAGTGCTGAAGTCATGAAATACATCACACACCACCCACTATTCCGCTCTAAGTTTTGCAGATGTGTTTCTGCAATGGCTGATAGGAGCACATCTCTGAGCTCAGCCAAGGGGACCAGTGCACTAAATAGTGCCATTCTTACTGGTTTCCCCCTAAAGGATGAGGCAGACAGGACTTACTAAACACTCACAGACCTACACACTACCAGGAGAATTGCTTTTGCCTCTTGCTCCTGCCCATACGCACATATGTATATGTGTACATATATAGAGATTTTCATAGCCAACTGGTTTATAGGGGAGTGAATTTCTCTAAAGCATAATTTGTGTTGATTATATCAGCCTATTAAAATTAGGATCCTAGCATGGACTTGTTAAGATATTAAATATTATTCCTCTTGTATTCCCCATGCTCAGGAATGGAAGGATAGGAAGTCCAATTCAAGTTCATAAACATGTCTGAGAGACAAACTGGAGCCTGTTTATGTTTTACTCAAGGATGTGGAATGTGAGACTTCTCAAAGTAGAGGCTCACCGACTGGCTTAGTGTGCCTTGTTTGCAGAACATCAGTTTGATGAACACCCTCCCCTTAGGGTTGGAAGGACCTAGAAGCTTTCTGGGAAAATTGCATCTACTTTTCTTATATAGAAAGAATATTTATAGTCAGGTACAGTGCCTCAAGCCTACAATCCTGGCTACTTGGAAGGCAGAGATCAGAGTATTGTGTGGTTCAAGGCCAGACCCGGCAGAAGTTCTGGAGATTCCATCTCAACCCATCACTAGGCACAGAGGTACACAAGACTGTGCGTGCACCGTTCATCCCAGCGACAAAGTGGGAGGGCTGTAGCCCAGGCTGCCCCAAGCTGGCCCACCATAAAGTGAAAACCTGGTTTTTATGACAACCAATGTAGAAATGCTAGGGATGTGCTTTAAGTGGTACCATGCCTACCTTAGCAAGCATGAAGCCCTGAATTCAAACCCAACAACCACTATATGAGACAACTGTTAAGGAAAACAAATCCTCTTTAAGTGGAGTAATAGGATATCACAGGATAATTTTTTCCCTCATATGCTATAGGGAGTTAAAATTCCCTGTCTTCTTAGAAATTTACCCAATTAGTTGCTTCAGAGATTCTCATATTCAAGCTCTGTGAAGAGACATTTACAGAATGCTTACTTTTACGCTCAATGTGTGTTTGGCCAGCAGATGGCACCAAATGTTTTCATTAGAGAAACAATATTCGTGAAGGAAAGACACAGGCGGTTTCTCTCTTCTAGTAAAAATCCACCTTTCACAATATCACTGGTCCATTCACCCAACATTCAGGGAACACGTGCCTTTCATGTTTGGTAGCTCTTTGGCAATGCATGATGGCAATTTGAGGCGAGTTATTTCTTTGAAGCCTGTTGAGGAAATTATCAATGAAATAAAAGACTGGAAATAAAGCTTGAGTGTTGCAGCCTAATTAAAACCTCATTGCTCAGCCCACAAACTCTTCCATGAGCTGTTTCAGGTTGATGGAAAAGGGAGTGAGCTGTTAGGTCACTCTGTTTTCTTAGTTAAAAATAAACTTATCATATATACATCTATATGTGTGTGTATATAGATATATACATATATAAGATAATAGATATATCTAGATACATATAGATAATATATATAATATATGCTCAAAGATAGCACTGTACTACTTGAGTCACAGTGCCATTTTCAGCTTTTTCCAAGTAGTTTATTGGAGATAAGAGTTTCATAGACTTTTCTGCCTAGGCTGGCTTTGAACTGCAATGCTGAGATCTCAGCCTCCTGAGTAGCTAGGATTACAGATGTGACACACTGGTGCCTGGCTTCTTTGTGTTTGATCATTATAATGTTCTCAGTATTGCTTTCATCACCCATTTCTGTAGGTTTGTCAGTCTAATCATGAAAAGTCCTATAAGTCTTCAGGTGAATAAATCAGGATCCTGCATTTGATTTTATAAACTCCCTCATTATCTTATTTATGTAACTCTTACCCCCCCTCATCACCTTTTCAATAAAAAAATTAAAAAAAACTGAAAAAAGTATCTGTAATATATAATCACCATACATGTTCCATACACCTTAAACACTACATAGACAATACAAACATGTATATATGAAAACACATGCATTCCTATGCAGTTCCATGATTACAATTCAGACAGTATTAAGGTGATAAGGCTGACAGGACTTGGAGATAAATTGAGTGAGATAAAGAAGTAGATATGTATATGGCACACTCTCATTTGCCAGCAGTAGATATGGACTCAATTTTAACTTGAAAGGAATTGATAAGGAAAGTATTGGCAGACACTACTTACATTTCCTGCCAACGTACTGTGATACAAACCAGATATCCCTTTCTGACTGAAACAGCTGAAAGAGTAGACAAAAATATAAGAAGGAACAGATTTCAAGACATCGAGCACTAAGCAATGCAGTTCGGCTATCCTAAGAGACAGAGAAAATGAGGTGAGCCTTCTAAATGCCCCCAGCTTGATACCATGGAGGAGTTTCTAGGCTTCAATATAGGGAAGGATACACTTTTTAGATACCCTGAATTCTGAATCTGGTACCCCTGTGCAATTCACTGTAGAAGCTGGAGTTTTCAGAATGCAGAATTAGAGGAGATAGCTACATAATATTAAGACATGTGAGAGATCCATTTGAACATTCAGCTGAGTGTAAGCAACAGTCAAGCATCAGAAACTACCTGAGTCCTGAGAAGAACTATTAGAAAAGAGAGCATTATTAGCAATCACAGTATCTTGTGTCTGCATCCAGCCAGTCTAAAAAATTGCTCAATGAATAAAACATTTGGGGAGAAATTATCCTTCGAGTGAAAGCTGTTCTGGTACTGCTTAAATTTGTCTTTACCCTAAACTAAGTTTTTTGTTGTTGTTGTTGTTGTTTTGTCAGTCATGGGGCTTGAACTCTGGGCCTGGGTGCTGTCTCTGAGCTCTTCAGCTCAAGGCTAGCACTCTACCACTTAAGCCACAGTGCTAGTTCCAGTTTTCTGTTGGTTAATTGGAGATAAGAGTCTCATAGACTTTCCTGCCCAGGCTGGCTTTGAACCGTGATCCTCAGATCTCAGCCTCTTGAGTAGCTAGGATTACAGACATGGGCCACTGGCACCGGCTTAAAACTGACAATTTTAAAGCAATTTATCTTCTTTCACAAAGTTATCTCTCACACACAAGTATATATGATTTTTCTAATAAAATCTAATATCTAACAAGTTAAAATGAGCTTGAAATTATTGGGCATAAAAGATAATAAGGAAAATAATAATAATATTGAGGATAGAAATCAAGCAGCCAACCCAAAATGATAATCAAATCAAAGCTGAGAAGATGTCAAAATTACAGGACCGAAATATTATTACCACTTTACCAAATTTGTTGAAAAATCCAGGATAAAGATTTAACATGTTAAGTAAAATTATAGAACATGTTTTGAAAATGACCCAAATTGAACTGGTAGAGGAGAAAACAGAAGTGCCAAAAAGTATTGTATGGGAATAACAGCAGAGCACACATAGAAAAGATGAGTGAATTTTAATACACATCAATAGAAAGTATCCAAATGACACAGAGATAATAAAACACTAAAAAGAAAATGAAAGGCCATTGTGATCTCTGGGGCAATTTCATACAATATAAAGAAGTCCCTGAAGGCAATAAGAAGTTGCTCAGAAAAAAAATTCAATAAAGCATGGCTGAAAATTTCCAAATGTGATGAAAATGTTGTATATTATTTCAAGGAAGCACAGCAAACCCAAACAAAAGAAACACAAAATCATGTCATAACCAAATTAAACAAATTTCATAGCAAAGAGAAAAATTTGAAGCACAGAGAAAAATTACTGCATGTACAAAGGAACAAAGAAGGATGACAGAAAATTTCTTTTTGATACTACTGAGTTTGTACTTAGGACATAATACTTGTTTGGCGAATGTTCTTAAACCATGTCTCCACTTCATCATTTTGCTAATTAATTGGAGATGGACTCTCACAAACTTTTCTGCTGAGATCTTCAGATCTCAGCCTCCTAAGTTTCTAGCTTTACAAGCATGAGCCACAGATTGCCAGTGTTAGTAAATTTTCTATCGGAAATAAACAAATGAAAGAAAGCTTGTCAAAAAAGGTGAAAAAAAGATTTAGTTATAGATACAGAAAAGCTGAAAGAAAAAGACCCCAAATAGCAAAAACAATCCTTAGCAGAAAGAACAGTGCTGGAGGAATACCAATACCAAGCTTCAAACTCTACTACAAAGTCATAGTAATCAAAATACATGGAGCTGGCACAAGAACAGACCTGAGGACCAGTGGATTAGAACTGAAGATCCAGAAACGAACCCTCAGGCCTATAGGCAACCCCAATCTTTGATAAGGGAGTCAAAAAAAATAAAATGGAAGAAAGACAGCTTCTTCAATAAATGATGCTGGCAAAATTGGTTAAACACCTGTAGAAAACTAAAGTTACATTCTTATATATATATATATATATATATATATCACCTTGCACCAGAATCAACTCCAAATGGATCAAAGACCTCAAAGTACAAAGAGACACCCTGAAAACATTACAGGAAGGGATAGGAGAAACTCTAGGGCTCCTTGGCACAGGCTGAAATTTTCTTAATAAAGACCCAGAAACACAACAAATCAAAGAAAGGTTGGATAAATGGAATTGTATTAAACTGCAGAGATTCTGCATGACAAAGGACATAGCTAGCAAGATCAGTGGAAAGCCCACAGACTGGGAGAAGATCTTCACTAGCCATGCAACAGACAAGGGTCTCATATCTAAAATATATTTAGAACTCAAAAAATTTAATCCCTCAAAAACAAATCGTCAAAGAAACAACTGCCTGATTAAAAAGTGGCTGAAGACTTAAAGAGAGACTTTTCTGAAATAAAAATAAGAATGGCCAATAGACGCATGAAGAAATGTTCAACTTCTCTGGCCATAAAAGAAGTGCAAATCAAAATAACATTGAGATTCTACCTCACCTCAGTTAGAATAGCTATAATTAAGAAATCTAATGCCAACAGATGCTGGAGGGGATGTGGCCAAAAGGGAATGCTACTGCACTGTTGGTGGGAGTGTAAACTTGTTCAACCACTTTGGAAAGTAGTATGGAGGTTCCTCAAAAGACTCCACATAGAGCTCCCCTATGACCTAGCAATTCCATTTTTGGGCATTTACCCAAATGATCACAAACAAGGCCATACCAAAGCTATCAGCACAACTATGTTTATTGCAGCATTATTCACCATAGCTAAGATATGGAACCAACACAGATGCCCCTCAGTAGATGAATGGATCAAAAATGTGTTAAATACACACACACACACACACACACACACAATGGAATTCTATGCTTCCATCAGAAAGAATCACACTGCCCCATTTGTTAAGAAATGGAAAGACTCGGAAAAATTATATTAAGTGAAGTAAGCCATATCCAAAGAAATATAGGTCCCATGGTTTCCCTTATTTGCAATAATTAGTATGTGTCTAGGATATCAGATGAGCAAAAAAGTGCAAAAGTTTGTACATATGGCCATATAAGATGATGCTAAATGAAATTAACTCCAAGATATGGACACAAGAGGTTTTTCTTTGTTGTTGTTATTTTTAATGTATCATGTGATTATTTTGTTTCTTTTGTATGTTCCTCCTATGGTATATCCTTGTTGTCACTGAATTTGATTTTGGTACCTCGCATCTTGTATATACATCTATCTATCTAATTTGAGGAGGGGAAGGGGAGTAACAAAATGCTGAAACAGGACACAGGATGACCCACTGCAATAATGATACTCATGAGACACTATGCTGGAAATGAACTTTACAACTTTGGAGCTGGGGGAGGAGTGGGGAAGTTGGGGAAGGGATGGTATAGTAGGAGACAAATAAAAGAAGGGGGTAACAATGCTTGACAAGAAATGTACTCATTACCTTACTCATGTAACTGTAACCCCTCTGTATAGCACCTTTACAAGAAAATAAAATTAAAAAAAAAAAGTTGAAAGAAAAAAAGCATACATAATTACTGAAGTTCTTCAGTTAGGAGAAAAGTGTTAGCAGAGAAAAACTCAATAAATATGGGTAGTGAAGATCTCCAGAAATAGCACTTACATTGATAATAATTAATATTTTTTACTTGTTACATCTCTAAAATATAAAGAATATAATATGGGACTTATTATATATCTGAAAGTAAAATGTGTGACAAAGAGTAGAAAGGCTGGGAGAAATAAGGTGAAACTATAATGTGATAAGCTTCTTAAAATGTCTGTGAAGGGTACAGCATGACTATAAAGAAGATATATAGTAGATACTGATCTATCCAGATAGCTATATATCTACATCTCTCTTCTTTCTTTCTATATGAGTAGTAAATACATACACTAAATGCTAAAGTAACAAAGATTATCTAGTTGTGCTAAAGATGCTTTTCATGGCATTGTGGTGCTTACTGCTTCTTGGAGCTAGATGCCCCTCTTCATGTCCAGAATGAACCTTGCTCATTTTCTGTGAGTGCTGATTCTGGAGACAAGACCGAGTCTTCATAGGCAGGTCCCATGCCGTGTATGATCTGAACTAGAGGCTGGAAAAGTGCATGTTTGCCTTGAATGACAGATGTGTCCCCATACTTTGAGTGACTAAGAAAAATAACAGATGTGAACGATCAGAAACATCTCCTAGCTAACTCATGTCAGCGTTTCCTTAGCAAAGAGAAGGTATTGTGATATTTCACACTACTTCATTTTGGTAGCAGTCAAACTAGACACACACACACACACACACACACACACACACACATTCAATATTTATAGATATACTCACTTGTACCTATTGCTATATATATTGCTCTTTTCAATATAAATAAAAAATGTTATTAAATTTGGAACTGAACTGCCTCTTTTGACGAACTAAAGCCTTGATGGCATAAACAAGAATTAAACAACTAAGAAAGAATGTCCAGATGACCAGTGGTAGGAGAGCCTAGCAGAAAGAGGAAGGTCTAAGTACCCTGTGATGTGAATGAACAGTTAGTGGTATAAAAGAAGAGAAAAGATGGCTTAACTACTCGCTAAGGACATTCTATTTAGCTATTTCTGTAACTTTAAAATATATTAAGGGGTTGGGGACATGGCTCATACTTGTAATATTAGCTTCTCAGGAGGAGATCAAGAGGATTGGGATTAAAAACTAACTAGGGAAAACTGTTTATGAGAACGGATGTCAGCCTATCATCCCAGCAAAGTAGAAAGTATAAATAGGAGGATTACAGTGTAGACAGCTCCTAGCAAGAACTAAGGCCCTATTTTAAAAATGGCATGGAGCATGACTCAGGAGGAAGATTGGCTCTCTAGCATGTGTGAAGGCCTGAGTTCAAATCTCAGTACTACAAAAAAAAGAGAGAACACAGTAAGAAATTACTGGCGGCTTAGCAAAAGCATTGCAGTTAATACATTTGTATACTTTGTATATAATGCATGCCTATGACAAATAATCTGAATCCATCCTAATGTAATCGTGTGTTCGACATCATCTGACTGCATTATCTTGCTGTCGCATATTACAAAAACCGTGAAATTTGATTATTCTAATAGAACTGACTAGATACTTAGAATCCATGCATAGCGTGTCTCCTGGATTCACTTGCAGTTTATACAGTGGCAGTCGCTGACAATATTAAAAGCATTTGAATCATCAGGACATTCAGATGAAGACCCAACACTCGCAATAAGAAGACCACAATTGAACAATATTTTGTAATAGCATAACAAGTATTTATTTTCTGTGTTTTAAGCAAACTCTCTAAATGAGGTTTACAATCTGAGAAACAAAATGAAAAGATAGTTTCCATGTATTCCACCCCCAGTTTCTCCACTGTGAGTATATTATGTTGTATGATACATCTCTTAGAAATGGTAAGGTAGTGTTGCTACATCACCACTAATCCAAGTCTATGCCTTACTTAAATATCGTTAGTTTGTAACTAGATCACATTGTTCTAGCATCACATTGAGGCTACCATACTACATCATGTTTCCTTAGACTCCTCTGAGCTATGATAATTTTTTATAGACTACCCTTAGTTTTGATGATGTGAAGATTTACAGATTGGATGTTTTGCAGATAGTCAGTCCATCCACTGGACTGATGTTATGGGTTTTTGGAAGGAAGACTACAGAAGTAGAGTATTTATCATGGATGTGTGTTATTAACATGTCCAGTATTGTCTATGATGCACTTGGTCACCTGAGTAAGATGATGTAAGTAATGTAAGTTTTTTTCATGCTGTTCTAGTTAATCTAATATATATATATATATATATATAGTAATAGCATATATTATATATTGTAATATTATAAGAAGTAAATATATAGTTATATATCAATATATACAATTATATAGGGGAAAACATATATATATAACATTATATAAAAACATTACATATACATAAAGCATATATATATATACTTTTTTCTTTTGTTGGTCATGGGCATGGGTCTGTTCCTGAGCTTTTGTGCTCAAGGTTAGCACGCTATCATTCTGAGCCTCAGCTCCACTTCCAGTTTTCTGCTGGTTAATTAAGATCAGAGTCTCATCAACTTTCCTGCCTAGGCTGGTTTTGAACCAGGATCTCAGCCACCTGAGTTGGCTCCATTTATATTTTTAAATTATAATTTTATTATCTTTAGGTAGTATGACAAAGGATTTACCATTTGATATGCCAATTTGAGTAAAGTGCAACTTGGTCAATATTACCCCTATCATTTTTCTTCCCTTATCCCTTCTAACCCCATCCGTCACCTCTATTTTACTATTTACTTTTTCATTGATTTTCCAGTATTTCACTATGAGAATTTCAGGACACACTCCAAGGTCCTGATTTTCAGCCTTTTATAATATTTTATATGCATGAAATGTAGGGGTGATAGAAGGGGGTCACAATTCAATTCATAAAACTCTTCAACTTTATTTCTTGTGTATCTTCTAAAATAATTTAGAATAATTATGTATTTGCTGCTCACTTAAATACTGATATTTGTTTGCTTAATTCATAGGTTTAAATATTTCCAAAGGATAAAAATTTTGACATTTTGTAAAAATTGCTTTAAAATAAAAGGCTGTTTCTCTTTTTAAGTATACCCAGAGAAACCTAAATACCATAACAACTTTATTCAATAATCATAATCCATTGTAAAAAATGCACTCATACCTTCCATGAAAATTTTGTATCTTTCTTTTTCTTCTTTTCATTCCAACTCTTAAAATGTTATTCCAATTCTTACAATTTTATATTAATGTAGTATATCTTCATTTGAAGAAATCTCTTTTTTTGAGAAACTTACATGTCTCTTTGGCAAAACTGTAGATAGAAATCAAACTTAAAATAAGGCCCTAGGGCCAGGAGCTGATGGCTCACCCCTACACTCCTAGCAACTCAGGGGGCTGAGATCTAAAGATAGAAGTTCAAAGCAGCCAGGGCAAGAAAGTTTTTAGGACTCTTATATTTAATAAACTACCAAGAAAAATCCTAAAGTGGAACTGTGGCTCAAGTGGTAGAGTTTTAGCCTTGAGCAAAAAGCCAGAGACAATTTCCATTCCCTGAAAGCCTCAGGACAACCACCAATAAATAAACAAGTGAAGGCATGAGATTGTGTTAAAAACTTTTTTTCTGGGGGCTGGGAATGTGGCTTAGTGGTAGAGTGCTTGCCTAGCATGTAAGAAGCCCTGGATTTGATTTCTCAGTACCACATAAACAAACAAACAAAAAATAAATACAACCTTTTTTCTGGTTTGATTGCAGTTACTGTTACACAATTGATCAGGGTAACAAAACTATACACAAAATAATAAATACATTACACTTTGTTAAATAAGAAAAGAAAATTTTTACTTCAAATGCTTCTCTTACCCCTTTATTAGTTTATTCCTTCATTAGTGATTGGCTTGATGCTTGAACTAAGAAGTCTTCTTCATCATTATTGAAGAGAAATAACTGCCAAAACATTATTCATGGTAAGAAACAAATGAGGACAAAGGAATTAGTTAAATCAATACATTGAGTTGAATTTTATTCAAGTTATTTATGAAATATCTCTTAGTAATTTGCCATCAAAATATTTAAAATGCTTTCTCTGTTAAAATTCTATTAATTGCTTCTTAAAATTTATGGAAGTATTGAATGTTACTTGACACTCAGAAGTTCTACTACCTTATTCAATGAGATTTTTTAAAATTTTATTTTATTCTAAAGATGTTGTACATAGAGGTTACAGTTACATCGGTAAGGTAATGAGTACATTTCTTGTTGAGCATTGTTACCCTCTCCTTTGTTTTTCTACTACCATCCTTTTCCTTCACCACCTCCCCATCTCCTCCCTCACCCCAAAATTGTAAAGTTCATTTCCAACATAGTGTCTTGTGAGTCTCATTGTTGCAATGGGTCATCCTGTGTCCTTGTTTTAGCATTTTGTTATTCCTCTTCCCCTCCCCCAATTAGATAAATTTATATACAAAATGCAGGGTACCAAAATCAAATACAGTGACAACAGGGGATATACAATAGGGTAAAGAACAAACAAAAGAAATGAAAGAAAATTACATAACACATTATAAACAACACCAACAAAGCAAAACCTCTTGTATCCATATCTTGGGGATCATTTTGCTTAGCATCATCTTATATGGTCACATGTACATAGCTTTTGAGCTTTTCTGTTCATCTACTAACATTATCCTTAGATATACTAATTATTGCAAATAAGGGAAGCCATGGGACCTATATTTATTTGGGTCTGGCTTACTTCAAGAAAAGGAAGAAGAAGAAGAAGAAGAAGAAGAAGAAGAAGAAGAAGAAGAAGAAGAAGAAGAAGAAGAAGAAGAAGAAGAAGAAGAAGAAGAAGAAGAAGAGGAAGAAGAGGGAGAAGAAGAAGAGGAGGAAGAAGAGGAAGAAGAAGAAGGATGAGGAGAAGAGGAGGAAGAAGAGGAAGAAGAAGAAGGATGAGAAGAAGAAGAAGAAGAAGAAGAAGAAGAAGAAGAAGAAGAAGAAGAAGAAGAAGAAGAAGAAGAAGAAGGAGAAGGAGAAGGAGAAGAGGAAGAAGAGAAGGAAGAAGAGGGAGAAGAAGAAGAGGAGGAAGAAGAGGAAGAAGAAGAAGGATGAGGAGAAGAGGAGGAAGAAGAGGAAGAAGAAGAAGGATGAGGAGAAGAAGGAGAAGGAGAAGGAGAAAAAGAAGCAGCAAAGAAGAAGAAGAAGGCGGCTTTGTAGCTCTCCTAAGACTTAGCTCTTCATTGCATCTGTTTGTCACTTAAAACACCTGATTGAGAATGAGCCGATGTTTCAGTTTTATTTCCCTCCAAAGAAGGTTGTAAGATAAAGTCTTGGATTCAAAAAGTTTATCTGAGAGGTGATCCTATAGAGTACAACTGAGACAATGAGAAAAGTGAGACAGAAAAGGAAGCAAAACAAATCAAAAGTTGGGTTAGCTGGAGAGTTCTTCCTGCAGGTCATGAGCCTAATCTCACGTCTTGGGTATTCTGTTCCACTTCCTGATTGGGTATCCTACCTCACTTCCTGGTTATCTTCCCCACTTCCAGGTTGTCCTGTTTTACTTGTGATTGGGTATCCCATCCCACTTCCTGGTTATCCGGTCCTACTTCCTAAGTATCCTGTTGGGTGTATCTCAGTACTGCGCACCCAAGGACAGGGAAGTGAGGGTTGTATGCGTGGATTCCCATCTTTCATTACTTGCTCTGGCACTTTCATTTTTTTCTCTGCAGGAAGAGCTGGAGAGAGCAAGAGTGAGTTCTTCCTTGAAAACAGAAAGATTTGTGTTCCTCAGACTACAAGTATAATGAGCAATGAGATGACTCTATAAAAGACAAAGCAATCGATTGTTCATATCTATAGCAGCTGGGAAAATAAACCACTTGCTAATTTTATTTTTGGTAAAAATTTTTATCCTATAATATATTGTGAAATATATTTTCATTAAAACCTTGAAGCTGCAGATAAATCTCATTTAATTTACAAAAATAGTCTTCCTCTATAGAGGAAGCAAATGCCCTATGTCAAGCCTCCAGCAAAATGAGACATTTTTCCTGACAAAAATAGTCTAACTTCATTTATAATTCAAATAAACATGTTAGTACAAGAGTTAGTGACATCAAAGATTTTTAAAATTTAATTTGCATTTAATATTAAGTAAATATTAAATATTCCTAAAACTATTGCAAAATAAATTTCAGATGGTATATTCTAAAGAGATTTAATTGATATAGATATGGTGAAAGTAATTTATTCAGTGTTTAATATGATATAAAACCAAGAAATAAATCATGATGCTGTTTTCATTAATTTATAAAAATAGCTCTGGTTAGTTCATTGTCAGTTGTATTTGAAGTACTATATATGGTAAAATACATTGTTTAGTAAATATGTACATATATGATTGCAATCTGCTTTGGTGGAGAACTTAGAACTAAGTATAAATATCATAAATAATGCCATAATTTCTAAACCTCAGCATAAAACTGTCCTCATATTTAAGGAAGGAGAAAGTCATTTTATTCTAAATCTTAGCAGTGTGAATACAAACAGGTGATTTTTTATTTATTTATTCACAGGAGCAGAAAGCATTAAGCATAAAATTAGATGAAGACCCATTTCTATTAAACTGTATCTTTAATACTATTCTTTCCTTCCTTCTTTCTTTCTTTCTTCCTTCCTTCCTTCCTTCCTTCCTTCCTTCCTTCCTTCCTT
>NW_012267512.1:478386-538961 GCF_000151885.1 Dipodomys ordii
CTTTCTTTCTTTCTTTCTTTCTTTCTTTCTTTCTTTCTTTCTTTCTTTCTTTCTTTCTTTCTTCTTTTTTTTTGTGCTAGTTCTGGAACTTGAGCTCAGAGCATAGGCAATATCCCTGAGCATTTTTGCTTAAGGCTAGCACTGATACATTGCAAGCCACAGCTCCACTTCCAGTTTTTTGTTTGGTGTTGTTTTGGTTTTGGATGGTTTATTGTGGATAAGAGTCTCACAGACTTTCCTTCCCAGGGATGACTTTAAATCATGATCCTTAGAACTCAGCCTCTTGAGTAGTTAGAATCATAGGTATGAGCTACCAGTGCTCAGGTAATACTGTGCTTTTATAATACACATTATAGCTGCTTTGTCAAAGAACACACACATAATTAGGAAGAAATCTCATGTGAATTTTATCTAATCCACTTTGGGAAATTTGGTTATTTCAGAAAACATTTAAATGAATTACTATACTATCTCATGTAACTTCAGAAATACCCAGTCTTCATCACATGAGCCATCTTCCCTGTAGCTTACAACCTTGTACAGTAGCTCCCACAAAGAGAGCCTACTTAAATATCGGCGATGCACTTGTTGGAATCCTTATGGACACTGATTTTCCCATGACAAGTTTTTAACTGGCATTTCACCATCATTCCACTTAAAGTTTGCTTAGCACTTCACTCAGCTATCACTCAAGCGACTGACCTCTTCCAAATTGTTGAAACTCCTATAGCCCATGTTGCAGACTATTCTGGTAAGCAACCAGGCATTTACACGCATTCTGAAGATTTTCTGTTCTTATCTGTTCCAGAAACACAAATGGGAGGTAGAGGAGGAGAAAGGTGGACCAAGATTCTAAGTCCTGAGAAGTGACTCAGGCAGTCAGGGTATGGGTGAGGTGGAAGAAGCTGTAGCAGTGATTTGTTCTTTGTTATCCCCCCCCCCCGCCCCACTTTTTTTTGCCAGTCCTGGGCACTGAATTCTGGGCCTGGGCACTATTCCTAAGCTCTTTTTACCAAAGGCTAGCACTCTGCCACTGCAACTGCAGTACCACTTCTGGCTTTTTCTACCATTAATTGGAAGTAAGAGTCTCACAGACTTTCCTGCCTGGGCTGGCTTAGAACTGTGATCCTCAGATGTCAGGCTTCTGAGTAGCTAGGATTACAGGTATGAGCCATTGGAGCTCAGCTCCTTTTTTTCTTTTTAAAATCATACATTAAGTTTATTTAGAAATCCTTGCTACATGAAGACAAACACAAAGTAGAAGATATTTCAATAAACAAATAACAAAGAATCAATAGCTAAATCTAGAAAAAAAAATTGTCAAATCAACTAGAAAAGCCAACAAAAAAAAATCTCATGGGCAAAGACATGAACTGATATTTCACATAAGAAACAATTACAGACAACAAATAGAGCCAAGGAAATATGTTCAACTATATTACTAACAAAACAAATATAAATTAAAATCATGTATTACTTATCTGTCTATTTATTTATTAATGGGCTGTTTGGGGGCTTGAACTCAGAACTTGTGCTGTCCTTTAGCTTTTTCTCAAAAGTAGAGTTGGTTGAAAAGAACACAATCTTACTTAAACTACTTATTACCTCCATGTAATCCTCTTGCAAATGGAAAAGGTAAATTTTGGTCACTAAATGAAAAAATTCATGTTCTTTGGTATGATTTTGGAGAAAAGGAAGCTTCAGAAATTCAGGAGAAAGCCGGGTGCCGGTGGCTCATGCCTGTAATCCTAGCTACTCAGGAGGCTGAGATCTGAGGATCGTGGTTCAAAGCCAGCCTGGGAAGGAAAGTCCGTGAGACCCTTATCTACAATAAACCACCAGAAAACTTGAAGTGGCACTGTGGCTTAAGTGGTCGGGCGCTATCCTTGAGCTGAAGAGCTGAGGGACAGCGTCCAGGCCCTAAGTTCAAGCCCCATGACCGAAAAAAAGAAATTCAGGAGAGCCGGGCACAGGGGCCTCACACTTGTAATCCTGGCTACTCAGTAGGTAGAGAGTTGAGGATCGCAGTTCAAGGCTAACCCTAGGAAGGGAAGTTCATGAAACTCTTATTTTCAATAAACTACCAAAAAAATCTTGCCTAGAGCAAAAAGAAGCTTGGGGCAAGCTCTCAGCCCTGAGTTCAAGTCCCAGGACCAGAATAAAAAGGTGGGGGGGGGGATGCGGGAAATTCATTTTGCTTTTAAACTTTTTTGCTGCAGAAGGAAAAGGTGCATCTAGGAGTAATGCTCCTTGTGATTTCGTATCAGGGTGAGTGCTGTCTTATCTGGGATTTTTCCTATGATGTCATTCCAGATCAGTTATTTTTAAGCATGAGAGCATCAACATTTATTTCTTGGCTGCTAGTGTTCTGTCTCACCTCAGCTGCTATTTTAGCATTTGTCCTATAAATGGACAGTGCTGGAAAGAGAGAGAAGAGAATGCAGAGACCAGCCTGAGCCATGACGTGAGGAGAAGGGCAAAGTCAGCCAGCCTTGGATATTGTCAGCAGCAGTGGGAACAGGAAAAGTGAGAGATGTAAGCACTGAAAAGTCTTCCTTGTGCTGGGCTCCATCATTTATGGGGACAATGGAAATGAGGGCCTTTGAAATGATGTAATATAAAGACTCTGGGCATTACCTAGTAGTTCACTAGCTAGGGCTTTGTTTATTGCATGTCATTTCATCTAGTCTCTGAGAAATCCAAATATTAGCTGTTTCTCAAGGTGCATCATCCTAATAAATGGCAAGGGTCCTACTGAGACAGGGTTGGAGGGAGTTGACAGAACATCCTATATTGCAGAATGTCCTATATTGAAGGAAACCATAGTCCCCTTTCAGTCAGAAGGACCTGGATCTGTGAACTGCTGTGGATCTAGAAAGTTGGCAAGAGCCATGATTATCTTCTATGTAATGACTCAGGTCAACTTCTTGTCAGATAAAATTTATTTATTATCAGAAATTGGCAGAGCATCACATAGTCTATGCCCGTTTCTTTTCTTTACTTTTTTTCAGAGATACAAGTATTTACTGAACTTACAGTTTTAAGACTGTATAAAATGAATGAGGCATCATTTTATGCCCATTTCTGACCTGCCAACTTTGTATAGTCTGTGAACTCTGAATGGGTGTTTTTTATGTCAGAAAAAAAAGAACTAAAAGCAATATATGGTGGAAAATAAAAATTATGTGATCAATGTTTGGAAATAAAGTTTTCTTAGAACATAATTATGCTCATTTGGTTATTTGTGGTCAATCGATGTGTTCATGCTTCTGTAGAAGTTGAATGTGTGCAGCTAAGTCCACATATGGTGCTTTGATCATTTATAAAGTGACACTCAACACACTACAAATTATGGAATGCAATTGTGGCATTACTCAACAATATTTTGAATGCCATAAAATCACTATATTGTTTCTTAATTACCAGTCAATACAATCATACAATGATCAGAAATAATGGAAAAGTAGATTTTACATTTGTGCCTTTATGGCACAGTAAAAGGTCAATTATTTATCCTCAAGTAAAATGGAAACACATTATGTATATTCAGCAATGCCACTATAGTCTCTAAGTGGCTCATTTGTTAGCCCAGCAAGCAAGAAAAGCCATTTACTGATGGTGAGTTAATTAAATCATACTTGATCTAAGCAGCCAAAGAAATGTATCCCAAGAAAATAAACTTACTTAAGATTATTAGCATTTCAGCAAGAAAAGTTGCTTGAATAGTTCCGAACATTGAATGCAACATCAATAGTAAATTAAAAAACAAGGCACATGATTCGGAATGATTTTCTTTGGCTCCGAATGAGTTGACATGTGTTTGTGATACTGCTGAATTGCCTATTCATGGAATAAATGCTTGACTGGTTTGAAATAACTAAAGAACCAGCCTTCTAGAAGAGTCTATGTAAGTCATTGCTGAACAAAAGCAGGTTTACAGATGCTCAAATACGTTGAGAAGATACAGATTCACAATAACCAGAAGTAGAATGTGCTGTGCTTTGTTACAATTGAGGGTAGTAATATATGTATATTATATATTTTATATATAATATATTATATAATATATATTATATAATATATATTAAATATATATATAGCATTCACACACATACACTCACATACACACACAGCTTAGACATATTACCAAGCTTGTGAAAATATGAGTTATAGAACTTATGTTTGTTAACTTAACTATAAATACCCTTAACTACAAACTCTAAGAATATATGAAACTATCGGTAAGTACATATTTTGAGAATATATGAATCTACTATTAAACCAGTGGAATCAAAGATGAACTTTCCACTGCAGAATTAACTATTACCAATTTAATGAATTTTGGTTGAAATAGAAATATTTCTAAATGTTATGTATTTTTCTGTCAATGGTCAATGATCTGAGGGCTGAGAGCAATTGTTTTTTCTGAATGAAAAGAATTAACTTTAAGTCATTTTAAGTGCACAAAATTAACTTTAAGTCACTTTAAGTGCATGAAATTAGCATTTGCTACAGACTTAATGGTGTTTATTGATAAATTTAACCTAAAATTATAAGGTAAATAACACATATATGTGAAACTTAACATGCAACAATTATTTTGACCACTGATACTTGAATTGCAATTTAGTGTTAAGCTGCTTTGTGTAATTCCTTAGCAATCAGTAGAAGTAAAGTCTCGCTGGATGCGGTGGCTCATGGCTGAAATCCTTGCTGATCAGGAGGCTGATATCTGAGAATTGTGGTTTGAAAACCTGCCTGGGTAGAAAAGTCTTTGAGATTCTCTTCTCCATAGCAAAATGCACTCCCATATTTGGGGTGATATGTTAGGTGATACAGGGCTGACAGTTGTATTGGGTGTAGCACACAAAAATCATGTACAGGGTACTTGATTGTGACAATGAATGACTACGTTACTGGTTTATGTTGTTACCAAATCACCTTTTGTTAGTATTTTAGAGTATTCTTCCTACTTGTAAAAATAAATGATGCTGTGTCATGCTGGCTGATCTCATGTTTACCAAATCGTTTGATTGTGCTTACAAAGTCTCTTGATTACACCAAGAAGCTACGTCAGTGATTGACCAATGCCCTCTAGGTTTGTGTAAGTTAGCTGTATGGTGTATGCACAACCCCAGAATTTCCCAAGAGTACATTTCTCAGAACATGTCACACATGACTATGTAAGAGCAAAACCTCTAAGCCAGGCAATGATGGCTCACTCTTAGAATCCTAGCTACTCAGGAAAGTGAGATCTGAGGGTCACAGTTTGAATCCAGCTGGGCAGGAAAGTTCATGAGACTCTTATCTGCGATTAACCCCTCAAAAACTGGAATTGGGCACTGTGACTCAGAGTGGTAGAGCACTAGTGCTATCCTTGAGCAAAAGAGCTCAGGGACAGGCCCAAACCCTGAGATCGAGGGCAATGACAAAAGAAAAAAGTTTCCACAACGAGGGCTAGGTATTTACTAAAATTCTGCTTGTTTTTAAAATATTTGACTCTTATGCAACAATAAGAATTCAATGAACTAATGCTCTAATGGGTTGTGTTCAAAGCCAGCCTAGGCAGGGAAGTCCATGAGACTCTTGTATCCAACTAACCAGCAAAAAGCTAAAAGTGGAGCTGTGGCTCAAGTGGTAGGGCACCAGACTTGAGCAAAAATAATAATAGAAAATAACCTAAGGGATATTGCCCACCAGACCCTAAGATAAAGCCCCAGTTCCAGTACAAAAAATAAAATGATCAATAAATAAAAATATAGTATAAAAAGAATCTTGTAGGATTATATAATTTACTTCTACATAATAGGGATGTTCAAAATTACATGTTTCTGAACAGATGTCACTATTCAGCAATAACTGTATAAAACATAGCTTCAAAGATGAGATTAAATATATAAAGTTTCTTAAAGATCAGAATTAACAGATGTCTTTGGCTAATAAAGTGTTTTGTAAATACTAACATAGAATGACTTAGAAAACACAAACTTTGAGTCTGAGTTGAGAGAAATATTATGCCCCTGACTTCCAGAGTCCTCATTATAGGCTATATATTATAAAAAAACATACTCAGCTCATAATATTATATTATATTTTTATTTCCTTTTTAAGAACTTTATATTGTAAAGGTGATGTACAGAGTGGTTACATAAGTCAGGTAATGAGTACATTTCTTTGTGGACAGTCTCATTCATTCATCCATTGTCAGATTTTCCCTCATTATATTTTAAATTTCATCAATAAAGTTGTGTGAATTTGTTTTATCTTTTTAATATCAAGTACCTTTGTAGTATCTTTATATTTGCCATTTGGCAGACTATGGCACAGAGGTTCATTCACAAGGACATTGTGGTCACCACAGATCACTGCAAGTCTAAAACACTAATTGGCGTTTTCTTTGTACTGTGTTTTTCTGCAAACGTTTCTCATCTTGTCTTTGATAATCACCACTACCACTACTTATATTATTCAAGGATCTTCTTTTCCCACTGATATCTCAGTGTGGTGACCTCAGAGTAAAGAGGGCAGCCACCACATAAATATTCAAGGACATGGTACTTCCTCCACCAAAGAGTTTCTCAGAGCTTTCATGCTATGAAGAAAGTTGCTTTGGGCCACTTAGGGATTTGGGGTTCTGGGGCACAGTGTTGGGTAGCACATAATAAATGTGCATCAAACATTCTTGCTTCCCTAAGTCTTTTTTTTTGTGGGTCGTGGACCTTGAACTCTGGGCCTGAGTGTTGTCCCTCAGCTCTTCAGCTCAAGGCTAGCGCTCTACCACTTGAGCTACAGCACCACTTCCTTCCCTAAGTCTTTTGAGGCTCACATTATATCATTGCAGTTCAAGCATTAACATAAGCTATGACAGAGTCAATTTACCAACCAACAACATTATAAAAGCCATGTCTACATGCATGGAATGAAACTTTATATTCAGACTCTCTGCTAAGTATACTCATATCTATGTCTGATGAGCTGGGAGCTGGTGGCTCATGCTTGTTATCCTAGCTATTGAGGAGGCTGAGATCTGAGGATCATGGTTCAAAGCCAGCCCAGGCAGGAAAGTCCATGAGGCTCTTATCTCCAATAAACTACCAGAAAACTGGAAGTGGCGCTGTGGTTCAAGTGGTAGAGCACTAGCCTTGAGCTGAAGAGCTGAGGGACAGCGCCCAGGCCCAGAGTTTAAGTCCCACAACCGAAAAAAAAATAAGTTTGATGAAATCCAGTCCTCTGTTCTATTTCATTATCTTTGGTTTAGCATAGCTGGAAGATAGTCTCATGTCTATCTTTTCATTATCTTTGGTTTAGCATAGCTGGAAGATAGTCTCATGTCTATCTTTTAGTAGTCTGTTATAAATTTACATAATCTTGCAATTATTTTGGAGTATACATAATTCCTCACTGGGTTGATTTTGCACTTGCCTGAGGCAATATACCCCTAACTTGGGGTATATTGGCAAAAGGAACAGGCATCCTATGGCAAGGAAATTACTCATGACTGAAGTTTATTTGAGAAGAGAAAGCTAGACTCTGGAAATATGAAGGTAAGTGTCTTCTGGCCAGGTAAAATCCAGTAACTCAAGGCTTTAGAACTCAGAGCATCATCGGAACCCAACAGAGATCTCTATGCCAATTCTGAGGTCCCTAGTCTTTCACAGGTGATACTTTTAACCATCCCTCACAAAACTTGAGAATCGGGGAATTAAAACTCCGATTTTAATTCTGCAGCTTGCATAATTAACTTTGCCGACTTCTTTTTAGACTGCAAATAAGAGAAAGAAATGAGAGTCCCCGAAGCTTTCTGATTTTGTATCCATAACTTGAGCTGAGAATTTAGAGAAGTGACCTTGTCTTCTAAAGTGCTGTGGGGAATTTAGAAGCTACCTTGTGCGCAGTCCATGTAGTCATTATTACTGATGCTGTAACCACTTGGTTCTCCCAAGCCTCTTGCTTTAGTAAGCATTTCACAGCCAACCGCAGGCACAAATTTAATTAACTATGATGCCACCACATGCCAATGGTTACTAGAATTCTATTCACTACGGGCAGAGAGCTCCAGCGCTCCACTCAAGACCCAGGAGACAATCAAATCAATCTCCAAATTTCATCTTTAATGTAACCAAATGGTCTATTTCCCGGGACCATTCCTGGTATAAAGTTTTGAATAAGTTGTGGTCCTGTGAAGAGAGCACAAACAATCTCATCTTTTAATAGAGATAATTCAATCTATATATAATAATTAACTAGAGAATACTGTGCAACCCCAGAAGTAAAAACTGTAGGAAGCAATTATCTCTGTTAGAATGGAGAAAACAAAGAAATGGAAAGTTTTAAGGTTTATATGCTTAGAGAAGGATCCCCATAGATCTAAAACTCAGATCTCTGAGGAGGGGGTCTCCTTTAGCTTATTGTTATTGTCTTTGAGCTTAGAGGAAGCATCCCATTCATCTGGGCCCTGAACACTAAGAAAAGAGCACCAGCCTGCTGGTGTTTCTGTGGGGGGAATGAAGGATGGAAAAATGACAGAGTGGAATCTACCTTTGCTGTCACAGCCAAAGAGAAGAATTGAGCTGGTTGGTGCTGACAACAATGGCAAGAAAAAAAGAAGAGATTTATTGCTTATCACTCTCCAGTTTTCAGTCTTCCTGTATCTCCCCTTACCGGAAGAGGCAAGCTGAGAGAGAGGCTAGCAAAGAAAGCCCTGTTGGGGATTGCAGCCTCAGCGGCAGTTGAACAAAGCCAAGCATAGACTCATGAGTTTGAAGCTTTGAGAACAGCTTAGCCCCTGGCTCATGAACCAAGTGTCCTGTGGAAAGTTCTAAGCCACTCTTTCACATAGTCAATTTCTAAGATGTGGTTGGAGTCAGAGCAGTAATTAAGAATGCAGGCAATGACATTTTTTCCCTAGGGAAAGAAATAGGATTGGTTTTCTTAGGAAAACACTTCTTTCTAAGGTAGCTGGGATAGGTTACTTTCTACTATGACCATTATTTATTAGCTCATGCATTTATTTAACAACTGCCATACCGTTTGCTGCCTGAGGATTCTGTAGATGGGAAAGAGAACTCATTTAAAGTTAAGTTCGGTTTTCTACTGTGCTGATAGAAAACTTATCTGAAGGCATTCAGGGTTCCCAGCAATATTTTTTTTTAAGCCATGGCCCATATTTATCAAGAGAAGTCTGTGTTACAGAGATTGGGGAGAGGCACAGAGAAAGCATAAAGTTAAAAACATGTATCATTGCCTCCCTACTTAGTCTACCTTCACAATCATCCAGGGGTCTAGGGAGAGAGAAGAAAGTTTGGATCTCTCTCTTTGGGTGATGATTATGTAAGAGGAGATGAATTTCATCACATATCTATGGAATCCAGCTCACTGCTTTGAAGTCATTCTTCTGCTCTACCTAAGTTTATTTGTATCTCACTAAGCACGGAATGAGGAACAGCCTAGGATAGAACTTGGCCTTCCAAGAGCACCGTGCGAACTTTTCAGAATGTGGTTGAAAGAAATAATACATCAGCTCGACAGCTGTCACTCATATTTGTTCTGCAATGGAAGAGGAGAGTGAGAGGCTGGGAAAAAGAGGAGAGCTAGCTGCCTTCTTGGCCATACTGAAATGAATTTGTGTCATTCAGAATGCTAGGAGGTTTAAGATAGTACAGAAACAGGAGTAGGCCAAATGGACCCTGTGATGAGGGTTCTCTTATCCTAACTGAAGTTAATTAATAGTGATAATGTGACATAAACACATTGTATAGCATACTATGTATGTGTTCAGACACATTTGGATATAGTATTTAAAAAATCTAGATCTTTCTATTTCACACTTTTTCATGGAAACACATGGGTTTAATGACCTAATAATTATTTACTCATATATTCTTAGACGAAGTATTTATTTGTAGAATATCAAGCTATAACCTTGATTACCACATTTCCCCTTTATCTTTCTGTAACCTGCCTTTCAAAAGCATCTGTGGAAAATTTTTTTGGATGGTGATAAATGAATTCTACCCACAGAAATGGCGAGATGGTGAATTTATGATGTTTTAAGCTTCTTAGTGTAATAATTTACTATGTAGCAATATAAAACTAGTACAGTCACCCTATGAGGAGAGGAGTAAGAAAAGTATATTCTCTCTTTTCAGTCAACCCACTCTCAGAACACACACTTGTCCAATCAGATGTGCCCATCTGAACTTTGAATCTGGAGGGAAGGACATTAAGTCTCTGGGACTGTAAGAGGTGAACTCTAGAACATAATATCTGTAAAGGCTTATGCCCAGTGGGAGCAGGTGCTGAAATAGTTTTCAAGTCATATGTCATATGCCACATAGAACCAGGCTCCCTTAGCTCCCGGAAGTTTTCCATGCACTAGATACTATGAACTCTCCACTATCGTTTTAATGCCTTTGTTTTTGTTGCAATTATCCAGAAATGGCTCTATTCTTTGTTACCAGGAGCTTAGATTACTATGGATTAGATATATAAAAGTGATTTTCAAACTGCAACAAATATGATAAGTGAAATAGGCTGTTTTTATTGTTTATTTTGTTTCGCTCTCCTTCATATTCCTGTTCATGCTCTTAAGCCTTTCTTAGGCTATTATAATAATTGGTATCATTCTGCATGCTTATATTATGATTAATAAATAGACTTCTATTTCAATAAATACTTAAATGGAAATCATGAATGTGTGCAAAAATGAAAAGGTCATTAGCAGATTAGATGAGGTAGAACATTCAGAGACTCAGCAGAGGAACCATTTCCTGGGAGTCTGAAGGGATTGTTTAAACTACTTGCTTTTAGTTGAGCTCAAAGGTCAAATAGAGAAACCTCTGTTTCTGCCTTATATCACTTAAAAAACCCAAGTATCTACGGCTGTGGTATCTCTAGAGAAGGCATGTTTTTGAGAATGCTTTGGAATCAGCTGGAGTCTCAAAAACATTTTTTTTTATGTCCCGGGTCCTCACCTTTTTTTTTTTTCAAAGAAGCAGAACAGAGGTGTGTATGCATCATCTGAATGGAGCAGAATGGAACTCAATTTAAGGCACTATTTAAAGAAAACCTTTCTCTGGTCATCAAAGCTATTGCAGGGGTTATAAGTAAGAGTGGGAAAGAGGGACTGAACTTTGGGCAACTGGCCACACTCAGTCACTGCCATTATGCTCCCAGGTTTCTTTGTTGAGGTTTTATGATCATAAAATTTAATAACTGTTTGGTTATCTAAATATGAAGATAACTGGTTAATTTAATTTCCATATAAAGAAGTTGAGGGACCATTTATGCAGGAAGATCTCTGGGTTTAAAGAAAAGAGCTAGTAACAATGATTTCTCTCTTTTCCAGTGAAAATGAGGTTTTTGCCTCAGATTCTTGAGAAAAGAGCTCTCATGAGGCAGGATGTTGAGTACAATCAGAGGATTTGTGTTTTCCTAAGCAAGGAGAGAACATTCAGAAAAGTAGAGTTAGGTTTTGTGTGGTACTTTACTGCATCGCTTTCCTCACATAATGACATGAGGACTTGCTTTAGGTTCCTAAATAGAGAAGAACTGACCACATGACCTTAGTTTGAAAAGCTAAGAAGGTGAACAAGTTAGGTAATCACGTGCTGTAGAACTGAGTTCTTTCAGTGAAAGGCTGCATGCAGTGGTAGTTCCATCAAATTATAATAGAACTGAAAAGGGCCCAATGCCCAGTCACATCTGTCATGCCCAGTCACAGCTGTCATGACTCTAGCGCAGTGCATTCCTCCTGTGTTTGATGGTGCTGGTGCAAACATCCCTATTGTGCTATTGGCTACATGAAAGACTAGACTATACCACTGTGGACAGTGCATAAAACTTGATGGTGCTAATACATGAAATGTACTATGAAACAATCTGCATGTGACATCAGCAGTATCCTTCAATGTCTTGTTTACCACGTCTCTTCGATGGCATCATACGGCCACATTGAGTGATAGCCTACCCCCTCTAGGAGCGTGTAATGCTCTACTCTATGCTATTCACACAACCACAGAACTTGTCTAATCGTGCTTTGTTGTTAAGTGACATATGACTGTTTTGCTACCTTGGGTGACCCTAAATTTTGGAACAGAAAGAATGAATTGAGCAGAAAAATCACTGCCAAATGATGGAAGGAGAGGCATGGTGCATTGTCTTAGTAGTAAACAGGGGCCACAGAGGAGTCTGAGCATTAGCAGGAAAGTTGTCCACCGAGTTTACCAGCCCCAGCCCCAATCAGAGGGTGGGGCACCTAGAGAAGACCAGTCTGGGGAGTTTCCCAATGCCCGACTGTGGGCCTGAACGAACCTCATGCCTGGTGATTCCTCAGCATTGACACCGGAGAAGGCTGGGAACGGCCAAGGGACATGGTGGTGGTGGTGGAATCCTAACACATCCATATGGTCCTTGAACCTTTTGCCCCAGAGACACAGGGTTGTCAGGAAATCAGGGTCAGGTAGCATTGGATGCAGCAGAGTCAACCTGACACTTTTGATTGATAATGAAGCCCAGTTAGTTGTGCCTGTATGCTTTAGGTTTGCATTTATGAACATGGTCTGTGATTTAGTGCGACTGTGGCACATTAAAAAATTCTATAGAAGTGATGCTTCTGCCAAAAGGTCAAATAATTTCAGTCTTTCAAGGCTCAAAAAGATACCAACAGTAGTTAAATCAAGTTTAAACCCTACTTCCTAGTTTATGTAAGAATGAATAGAACTGTAAAGTGAGACAGTTTAGTTTTAGAAAAATTGGTCAATTTACACATATGGTTCATTTTATTCCCATCACTGGGAAGTCAGAAATATGCCTTTTAAATTAAAGTCATAAGGTCCAGCAGGAAAAGGATGCTTGCAACTACTTCATCTATTGCTAGAATCTAATATGGTTGATGCTGCGGAAATTTTGCTAATGAACATTCTAATTGCTTTAAAGAAGCTGAGAGAAAGCACTTCACAGAGCCTGATTAGAAGTCCCCTTACCTACCAGGTAGTGAGGAGTTTGCCAGAAATGAAATCAACAACCACCAAAGGGACTCAAACAGATGAAGAGCAAGAGCGATGGCAGCTCCATATTGAGTATTTATCCAAAATTAACTATTGGGATATATATATATATATATATGTTAGGATATATATATATGTTAGGATATATATATATATATATATGAGAAGATATATATATATATATATATATATATATATATACACAGGGTAGGTGGTCAAATGATACAATGATTGACGATGATGGTGATGATGGTGATGATGAAGATGAGATTGCACCTAACATCATGCTTTTCTGTGGAAATAATACATGAAACTAACTGATTGCATTTGATCCCTATAATAAATAAGTGATGAAAGTATCACTACCACCATTTTCATACTATGTGGCAAAATTTGATCTGAAAGCTGTTTTAAAGAATAATACTTAAAATAGCAAGTCTAAATCCCTTCTTTGTATCCATTGTGGGTGCACTGACTTCTAGATAGGTTATTATATTCAAGATACTTGTTTCCTTGTAGTGACCTCTCAGAGTACAAGGAATGAGTGTGATAATCTTGAATTACTAAATTTTTAGGGCTTAATAATAATAATCAGTTTAATATTACTATTAAAGTTTATTTTCTTGAGCTTTTCCCCATATATATATATATATATATATACATATATATATTACAAATAGGAGAAAGATTTTTAATAAGTTGATTATATCTTTGAAGTAATACTATATAACCAAGGACAAGCTGGAATGAAGATGCATTATTTGCGGTGTTGATTTTGTTGTTGTGGTTTTATATATTTTTTCAAGCACGCTACTGCTGAACCATACCTACTGCCCATTTTTGTCCTGGTTATTTTTGAGATAGAATATCACTTTTCTGACCAGGCTTTGGCTTGGACTGTGATCCTCCTACATTTTGTTTCCCACTGTAGTTTGAATGGCAGCCAAGTGCTGCCACACTCTGCTTCTTCCCTGAAGATGAAGTCTGGTAAAATTTTCTGATTTGGAATCATGGTCTTCCTGACCTCAGTCTCCAAACTAGGATCTTAGGTGTGAGCCACTAGTGCCTGGTGTCCTTTTTAAAAAAGAATATATTTTTTTCACTGTGAAAATACCATACAGAGGGGTTACAATTACATGGGCAAGATAACGAGTACATTTCTTATTAAGCATTGATGCCTCTTCCTTTGTTTCCCCTTCCCTTCCCTTCTCATTACCCCCCCCCATTTTCACCCCCACCAAAGTTGTAAATTTCATTTTTCAACATAAGGATTTGTACATCTCAGTGTTGCAATGGGTCTACCTGTATCCCTATTTAAATGATTTGTTTTTTTCCCTTCCCCTCCACAAATTATACCAACATTAAATCCAGTGAAAGCAGGGGTTATACCTTGGGGGATGGACATACAAAGCAACAAAGAAATCATCCTATAAATATGTTAGAAACAATTGCATGAAAGAAAAAAACATTTGAATACTTATCTTGGGGTTCATTTCCCTAACATCAACTTAACTGACCTTTTCTGCTTGACTCAGACATACACTGGTTATTGCAAAAAGGGAAACCATGGGACCTATGTTTCTTTGGGCCTGGCTTACTTCACTTAATATAATTTTTTCCAAACCTTTCCATTTCCTAACAAATGGGGCAATGTCATTCTTTCTGATGGAAGCATAGAATTCCATTGTGCTTATATACCACATTTTCTTGATCCATTCATCTACTGAGGGGCATCTGAGTTGGTTCCATAGCTTAGCTATGGTAAATAATGCTGCAATAAATATAGTTGTGCTGGTAGCTTTAGTGTGGTTTTGCTTGTGATCATTTGGGGATTGCTGGGTTATAGGGGAACCTCCATACTGCTTTCCAAAGTGGTTGAACAAGTTTACACTCCCACCAACAATGCAGTAAGGTTCCCTTCTGTCCACATCCCCTCCAGCATCTGTTGTTATTAGATTTCTTGATTGTAGCCATTCTAACTGGGGTGAGGTGGTATCTCAATGTTGTTTTGATTTGCATTTCTTTTATGGCTAGCGAGGTTGAGCATTTCTTCATGTGTCTATTGGCCATCCTTCTTTCCCCTTCAGAGAAGTTTCTCTTTAAGTCTTTAGCCCACTTATTTATTGGGCAGTTGTTTCTTTGAAGATTTGTTGTTGGGAGATTTAATTTTTTAAGTTCCAGGTATAATTTAGATATGTGACCCTTGTCTGTTGTATGGCTAGTAAAGATCTTTTCCCAATCTGTGGGCTTTCTATTGATCTTGCTAGCTATGTCCTTTGCCATGCAGAAGCTCTGCAATTTCATGTAATCCCATTTGTCCAACCTTTCTTTGATTTGTTGTGTTTCTGGGTCTCTATTAAAAAAATTTCAGCCTGTGCCAAGGAGACCTAGGGTTTCTCCTATTTCATTCTGTAATGTTTTCAGAGTGTCTGCTTTGACTCCGAGGTCTTTGATCCATTTGGAGTTGATTCTGGTGCAAGGTGATATATAAGGATCTAGCTTTAGTTTTCTACAAGTAGTTAACCAATTTTGCCAGCACCATTTACTGAAAAGGATGTCTTTCTTCCATTCTATTTTTTTAGCTCCCTTATCGAAGATTAGATGGCTATAGGTCTTTAGGTTCATTTCTGGGTTTTCCTCAGTAAATCGAGTAGAAAAACCAGATGTGCTTGCTTACATCTCTAATCTTAGCTAGTCAAGAGGCAGAGATTAGGGGCATTGAAGTGGGCCTGTCAGATCAGCTACATGGGATAATAAATAGCAGGGGGGAGGGAGGGATAGAATACTAGTATGGTCTGGCCATAAATATGAGATGCTATCTCAAAACATACCCAAAACAAAACAGGCTGGAGATGTGACTCATATAGAGTCCTTGTCCAGCCAGTGCAAGGCTCATTAATAAAATAAAATAGAAAATAAATACACTAAAGAAATACCTAGTGAATGTTTCCTCTGTGCACTTTAGTGTACAATGTATTAAAGATAAGACAATGAACCAAATCTGTTCCCTATTCCCAAAGTCCTTAGGGCAATCATTTAGGGAACTTTAATAGTGTGGTGAGCATGCTTTTGCCTAGCTGTTCCACCTGTAATCATTTCTTCAAGGAAAGCAAATGTCAATCTATCAAGTACCTTGTACATGAAAGTCCAAAACAACTTTATAATAGCTCAGAGTGAAAGTAACCAAAACATCTAACAAGAAAATGATTGAAAGGTTTGAGTATATTCCTACATTTTAAAATCAATAAAATGAAGAACTATGAATTAAGATATGAAGGGCTCTCAAAAGCACCATGCCTCTGCCAAGAGAATAAAGCCAGATAATCCATGTATATCTCCTATTATTTATTTGAAATCCGGCAATAGATCAACAGAAATCTAAAAAGGGGTTGCCTGGGGTTGAAAGTTGAACTGGGAAGGAACACAAAGAAGATTTCTGGTGTGATTAAAATGGTTTCTATTTTAATTGGATGAACAGTCTTTGGGATAGGACACGCACAGGTGTACGCATTTGTAACAACTCATCAGACATAACATGTATTATCTGAACATTTTAAATAAATGTAAATAAATTCTATCTTAGTAAAAATGTTCCCTGTGTTTTGTGTTTGTGTAATAATATATATATTATAAATGGTATCTTGGGGAAGCTTCAATTTCCAGGTGTTTATAATAAGCAGATTGTTACTCATTTGATTTTATGTACTGATATTATATCTTGTAACATCAATACATTACATTAATGAGTTCTAAAGTTGTTTTATAAATATAACTTTCTGTAGATTTGCATATGGTAGATGCAGTTCAAAACTATTACCTTACATTTCCCATCCTTTCTTCCTCTGTTCTACAGCTGGAATGGAATTTCTTTTGATCCATATTTTAATTCTCTCTGGTTTTATCCAATCTGCTATCAAGCCCATCTATTAGCCTTTTTATTCTATTTTCATGTATCTAATTCTAGAAGTTCTCCATTCTTATTCTTTTTCCTATCTTTAAAAAAATTTACATTTGCTGTAGTTATTTTCAACTTTAATTTCTTTAGACATGGTTATTTTATAATTACTTGGACTGATTATTCCTAAACTGACATCTGTCTTTCAGGGACTGTTTGTAGAATACAGTTGCTGCCATATTCTGTCATTATAACTTCTTGTCTTGTGATTTGTTTACCATAAACCATGAATTGCTTAGTCCTACATGAATGTTGGTGATTTGGGTGAATTTCAGTGATTCTTACACTTGGTTGAAGGCACCCTCTTTTTGACAAGTTGAATTTGCCCCTATGCAGTATTTAGGAGTATTAGCTCTCTGTAAATGGTTTAAATTAAGTACATGGTTTAAAGGTTTTTGGACTTCCCTGAGGTTTTGAATTTTGTTTATAAATTTTCAGGAGTGCTGATATATAAGTAGAAGCACTCAGGGAAAGACTATGTTTATATATTTTCTTCCTCTTCACAGAATGTTTAAATGCCTGTCTTGGGAGTATTTTTTTTTTCCAGTTGTGGGCCTGAACTCTGGGCCTGGGCGCTGTCCCTCAGCTCTTCAGCTCAAGGCTAGCGCTCTACCACTTGAGCCACAGTGCCACTTCCAGCTTTTTCTGCTTATGTGGTGCTGAGGAATCGAACCCAGGATCTCATGCAAACAAGGCAAGCACTCTACCACTGAGCCACCTTCCCAGCCCCTTGGTAATATTTTTTCTGGGGAACAGTCAGCTTTTACTTTCTGAAGGTTCTCTATTTGGGATTTGAGATTAATGTAAGATCAAGTGTAACATCAGCCTTCTAATCTAGGTGGAAATGAGCCTTAGTTTTTGTTCTTTGTACTCTGGAAGCCAACACACTTCTAAACATGTGTCCTCTGGGAGAAAGGCTTTGGCTATTTTTCTTATCTTTTTGGACTCTCTTAGACCTTTCTCTGGTAATCCCTTAATATCTTGTCATTCTTCTTCTTTTTTTTTTTTTTTTTGGTCGGTCGTGGGGCTTGAACTGTGGGCCTGGGTGCTGTCCCTCAGCTCTTCAGCTCAAGGCGAGCACTCTACCACTTGAGCTACAGCGCTACTTCCGGTTTTCTGGTGGTTTATTGGAGATAAGAGTCTCACGGTTTCTCCTGCCCGGGCTGGCTTTGAACCGCGATCCTCAGATCTCAGCCTCCTGAGTAGCTAGGATTACAGGCATGAGCCACCAGCGCCCTGCTATCTTGCCATTCTTTAATGCTTTTAAGGACATTAAAAAATTATATTATCCATTGAAAAAATTTTATATGAATTTAGTAGGATGGTTGGTCCAGTTGACCTGGTCCTATATTATTGGAAATAAGCTAATTTAGCATATATAATTTCATATTTTAAAATTATTTCTAGATATAAAAGCAATCCTCAAAATTGATGTTTCATTTCACAAAAATTAAGAAATAAGTACCTGCAGAGAAAGAGAAAAAGGAGAAAAAAATCACAAAGGAGACCAAAAGACATTCAACAAACAGGATGAGGTATTTGAAACTCAAACACTAGAGAAAGGACTAGTTTTCTTAGTATATTGAAACGAATATTGTTAATTAAGTGTTAAAATTACTACAAAATGTAGTGGCTTAGAATAAAAGCACACCGGTTTCAGTGCATTAGGGATCTGGGAGCAGCTTCACTGAGTGGTTCTGGCTCAAGATGGCTGAGGAGACTGCAGTGGAGCTGTCAATCAGGGTTGCAGTCATCCTGGTTCTTGGCCAAGGCTGGAAGAACATTTCTAAGATCATTCATGGGACTCATGGCTGGAGGCCTCTGATTCTCACTGCTTCTTTTCTAGCGGTTTCAGCTCCTCATCATGTGGCTCTCTGTATCTGACATGGCAGCTGTCGTCTCCCTGCATCATCATTCAGAGACAACCACTAAGATAGATGTTGAATATGAACATATATGCTAAACTTCAAAATAATAGATGATCATTTCTGCCATGTTTTATTGGCCACTCAGACTAACGGTGGTATGATGTTGGAAGGAGCCATGTAAGGGTATGAATACTGGAAGGTGGAAATCAATTGGGGCTACCATCAAAATCCAAATGGAAAGATGAGCCAAGGATATAAAAATTCTCCTTATAGAAAATTCATATAGGATCTGAGGGTTTTGCTCAGTACTGGAATTTGCATTTTATATAAAGGGCCATGATTTGTATTCCTACCACTGTCCAAAATACATACAATAAGTAAGTTATAGCCTATTACTTAAAATGATATACTTTAGAAGATGTTTAATATAATTCAAAATAAGAGTATTTTAAATCAAAACTATATGAGATTCCCTTTCTATGTATAAGACTGATAAGTATAAATGAAAGTTACAACTCACTGTATTGATGAGGACTTTGGAAAAGAGAACCTCATTTGTCAGTGAGAGTAGACATTACTATAGCCTCTATGAAGAGTAATTTGGCAATAACTATCAAAAGTAAAAATATACATATCCTTTGATCCAGTAATTCCTCTTCTAGGAATTTATTCTAAGTATATTCTGGCACATGCACAAAATTATGTCTGTTTGCAGTCACTTATTACAGTGCCAACTTGCAATAGTGAAAGATTGGAAACCATCTGAATTTCCATCTAGACAACTGATTAAGTAAATTATGGCAATATACATATACACATGATAGAATTTTATGCAATTCTTTTAAAAGAATGAAGCATCCCTTTTCATACTAAATAAATTATGGTAATACACGCACAATAGAATTTCATGTATTTCTTTAAAAAGAATGAAGCAGACCCTTCCTGATTTAGAATTTTCAGCAATGTATACTGAAGATACCAAAGTAAGACACCCAATAGCACTTTATCATTTGTGATAATATGTCTGTCTATAAATTAATCTAGCTATGCTTATATCCCAATGGACTATCTTTAGAAGCAGGAGCAAGAGATTGGGCTTGTAGCTGTTTTTGTAGAGGAGAACTGTGTGGTTTAACCCATAGGGAGGTAAAAGAGAGTTCCTTTATATGTCTTCACACACACACATATATATTAAATATATATATATATATATATAATATTTTGAATTTTCTATTATGCTCAAGTATGGCCCACTACCACTGTCTGTTTTTTTTTGTAGCTGTAACAGCATAACTAAGACTAGGTAATTAATGTTTTAATAAAAAGTTTATTTGGGCTCATAAATCTGGAGGTTGAGGAGTGTGGCACCAAAATTTGATCAGCTTTTGTTAAGGTCCTTATGTTGTGTCACATGGAAGGAAAAACAAGTGAATATAAAGAACAGCTATGATTGTATGAGAGGGGTGGAGAGGGTAGGGAAGAGAGAGAGAGTGGGAGAGGGAGAGGGAGACAGAGACAGACAGAGTCAGAGACAGAGAGGGAGGAAGAGAGGGAGGGAAGAAGAGAGGGAGAGAGATGGAGGGCTGACCTGCTTTCTAGCAACCCACTCTTACAGTAACTTACCCAGACCCAAGAAACCTAAATAACTCCCAGAAAACGAATCTGATCTCCCTTGAGAATGACATTAATTCATTCATGACGCAGGGTCCTCATTACCTATTCACCACCCCCTAGGCCTTCCCCTTAAAGGACTCACACCATCTTTCAGTACCACACTTCCCATGCGTGAACATTAGGAAACAAAAAACAACAATTGCTCAAAACTAAAATATACATTGTAATAATCTGAAATAATCAGTCCAGAAATTACAGGAATGGAAGGAAGGTGACAGGTAAGTAGACAGGAGAGCGTGAAGATGCTGGGGGCCTGGGAACCTGGGAGCATATCTCTGCTAAGAACACCTACACATTTAATTAAAAGGTTACATCTTATAGAGAAGAACATGTCTTTAAAAATTCAAGGGTTTTCTTTTCTTGCAGTACACAATTATATTTAAATTTTCTTTTCGTCTCTCACAGTACCTAATATAGTGTTGGACTTGTTATAGTTGCCCAACAAATATTTGTCAAAATAAATGTTCAAAAATTAAATTTCTAAGCTGGGCACCAGTGGCTCACGCCTGTAATCCCAACTACTCAGTAGGCTGAGATCTGAGGATTGTGGTTCAAAGCCAGCCTGGGCAGGAAAATCCATGAGACTTTTATCTCCAATAAACCACTCAGAAAACTGGAAGTGACACCATGGCTCAAGTGGTAGAGCTCTAGCCTTGAGCTGAAGAGCTGAGGGACAGCGCCCAGGCCCAGAGTTCCAGCCCCACGACCTACCAAAAAAAAAAAAAATTAAATTTCTAAAAAATATCCCATGTGTTATCTCTTCAGAAGATAGATTAAATATTTCTCTCAATGCAGATTAGACATATAAAAGGTTAAAAATGCAATATTTCATCAGCACTTTACTGAAAGGGTGAAGGGAGACAATTGGAGAAGAAATGAAGTTCATTGGAACAAGACAGAGGATTTCACAAAGGAAAGAGGCAATTTAGCCACCAGAGGGCTCTCAGCTTCCCCCTTTATGAATTTAGAACCAAATATGACATAAAGAAAAAAAATAAGACAGTTAAAGATGAGAAGGGAGAGAGAGAGAGACAAAGAGACAGAGACAGAGAGACAGAGAGAGACAGAGAGACAGAGAGAGAGAGAATGTGTGTGTATGTGTGTGTGTTTCAAGTCCTCCCCCATGAAATTTATGCTACCATTGTAAGAACATTCTGCCAAGCCATCATCGTACTGCAGGATGAAGGATCTGAAGCTAAGTGAATGTGCTTTAAGCACTCCGTCTCCAAATGTTGAGGTGGCATCCCTGTCTTTGTTAATTGCAATTTGAATTTATCTCTGCTGCTATGCGATGCAAGGACTGTCTGGAAGCTTTCCCTGTACGTGGGATGGAAAGAGGGAGAATATTGCAGCTTTACTTTAGGTAACCCTACTGAAACTGTTTCTTGTCAAAATTGTCCTGCTTTATAGAGTGACTTAAAGGTTTTAAAATCCAAGACTGCTGATTTTATCGCATAGATAAATATTGCTTTCTTCCCTGATTTTAATTCTATTTTACACTTCAGTTTACCAAATAGACGTGGTATGATTTGAGACCTTCATGTTGATTTTGGGAATTCATGCAGAGAGTGCATGAGTTTTCTTTACATTCACATGTCCTGACTCCTGGTGTCACCACTGGTGGCTTTGTGCTCTGTGATTTAACACTACATCTACTAGACTTGAAAATTATAACCTATAAAATCCCTCATTGGATTAATAGATCTTTTAAGTTAAGAGAGCACAGAAGGAAATGAATGTTTATTGAGTTGATAACACTGGGCTCAGAGTTCTAAGTCCATTATTATTACTATAGATCTTCATAGTAACTCCAGCAGAAAGTATTGTACTTCTAATTTGCATCGGAGGAAACCAAGCTCTAAAAGGCTGAATGAATCAGCCATGATTCTGAGTGCTTGGAGTGGGGACTAATTGAATTTCAAGTGCCTGTGAAGCTTGTATTCTTTCACCCTGACATCTTAGTAACCCCAGCAAATGTGGACTTACCCTTTGGGGTTGCTTCCTTCTTTGCATTCTACCCGCTCCTTAAACCATTTGGGGTCTTTGGGGGTAGTCACTTGCTGATGGAGCTTTAAGGCCATCTACTGTATAGCACCACGGAGTCCCCCGGGAATATGGCTTAATGGTAGCTACAGTAACACCATGAAGGCATTTCTCCATATGGAGTAGGAAGAAGAGGGTAGTGTCTTCCCTCCCATTATCATCCACTGTGGTGGGGTGGGGGCAGTGAAGAGACCTTTGCAGATTTTTTTCAATACCTGTCATGGTTTGACTATAGCTACTCTTTCCACTCCAGCTATTAATGGGCTCTGAACTGGGAAGCACTGTGACCATGATATTTGGTCCTTCTGGTGACTAAGTATTGGTCACTAACACTGAGCTTATGTAATCATAAACCTTGTGTCTAGGAGGAAGACACAGTGGTCCATGATCAAGAGGATATGTTTATGATGAGCTTTCCCTGACTCTTCCACACCTTCTTGCCTGGTAAGTAACATCCTCTGAGCAGAATGGTGACATGATGTTGGCTGGGAAATCTACAGCCATTCATGGCAGTGGCTTTGGCACTCATTCAGAAACTCACACCCAAGACTGGTGTGTGATATCACTAGCCACATTGTTTGGAGAGGCCAAACACAAACCTATGTGACACAGACAAGAGCCTTTTGCACACCTGTCCCTAAGGCAAAGCATTTAACTGGTGTGTTGGAACAGCCTCAGAACTTAATTTTCTAAGTAACACTTCTACATTAGCGTTCTCTGTGAGATCTGTTCCATGGAACGGGTTCATCTGAGGGAGGACAGGCTGTTGTTTCCTTGATTAGATGATGTGGGATTTGGGGAGACTCTTGAATGAAGAGAGGAGAGAGTTTGGCAAGCGGAAGCTGAAGGATTATTATAGGCCTGTGAGTCATAGGGACAGCAGGCAAAGGATGTGGAATGGGGTGAGGGAGCGCGGGTGGGTGCAGAACAGGCGGCAGGCAGACTGAGAGAACGGAGGCAAGGTGGGGGAGGAAAGCTGGAGTAGAGTATTAGGACTCTGCAGAGAAACAGGACCAATGGGGTGTGTATATACGCAGGAAGAGATTTCATGGAAGGAATTGGTTCCCCTGATAATGGAGTCAGGTCATCCAGTATCTGAAGACTGGAGCCTATAGTCACAGGTTAAGTGCTAAGGTAAGCTTCCAGCAGAATCCCCAGAGGGAACAACCATGGCTACTATTCCATTCTGGGCTCGTCTAGCTAAGGGAGCATATTGACATCTGTGGATAGGCATGATAAAGAAGGCCTCACAAGGAAGGTCTGCAGGAGTTTTGGACCACTCCCAGAGCTGGGCTCCACACTCTGCCACACCTTTATGGCACCTCTGCTATTAAGTCCAAAGACATCAGGCTGATGGGCATGCCGCTGTACTTGCTGAGCATGAGCTGGCATGGATGGGCAATAGTTCTCCCAGGTCACTGAAGGAAAAAGAAATCAAAGGAGAATTCTCATGCATCAAGAAACAAGGTGGATTCCAACCTGCTTTGCATATTGGAAGGATCTGGAAGAGATTTTTGCAACTCTCAATTGCCCAGTCCGGGGCTCAATCAAATTCAGAAGCTCTGGAGGATATCTGGACAAGAATATTTTTTGTAAGATCCTGAGTGACTCCGGCTATACAGGGAAGACTGAACAGCTTTCCCCTACGCCCCTGTGTTTGTCCGTTGTCTATTGCTACAACAGAAAAATAGTCTGGGTCATCTCTAAAGAAAGGAAGTTTGTTTGGCTCATAGGCCTAGAGAGGCTGGGAAGTCTTAGTATCTGCTCAGCTTCTGGTGAGAACCTGCACTACCTGACAGCAAGTGGAGGACTTGCAAAGGTGCGATAGACCATGCATGCTAGCCTGGCTGGCTCTCCTCTTTTTAGAAACTCATTAAGGGTTCTATGAGGGCCTTATCCTCATGCTCTCATCTAACCCTTAGTACCTCCCAAAGAAAAGTCATTCATCCATTAATTTGAGGATTAAGTTTTTAACACAAGAACAGCTGGGAAACATCATAGCATCCCCTTAGAATTTGTATTACCTTGTTCTCTTCCAGGTTCCTTTCAATGTCCATTTAACCATTAAAACATTTTTTTTCTTCCAGTGCTGGGAATTAAATTCAGTGTTTCACCATTGCTAAGTTTCTCTTTACCATTGAGCTCCATTCCCAATCCTAACCCACTTTCTGTTAAAGTTGGCAGGGTTTAGGGAAGAGGATATTTTCACAATGGTATTATTTTCCCTGCGTCTGTACCCTATACAAGTTAGCTCAAAAAGTTCAACGGGAAAATGTTTTGACCTTGAGGAACTAGAGTAAAAGTTGATTTGTTTGAGACATCACGAAGGAGACAAAAGGGTTTTGCAGATGTGATGTGATAGGAAAAGGGCCAGCTATCATAGCCACACTGAGCTCTGGCCTCTGTGCTTCTTGAGTAATTCTTGGCTTGGAAAATCCATCAAATGGACCAAACCTCAATTTATGGGTTTCTTTCCATTTGGATAAAGATGTGTGTCTTTAAGCTGTGGTGAAATCTAGAAATCATGATTAGCAAATGCTTTCCATAGTGGGCACTCCATGGACAGCAGATATCAAAATGAGAAGAAAGCAAAGCTGATGTGTAATCACCTTTGGTGCTGTATTTCGTCTATGAATAAGAGCCATGTGTTGGGTAGATGTGTCTCGTCTTCTGTCCCTTAGCCATCTTCAAATATGTATGCTCACCTAGAACTTCTGAAAGTGAGCTTTTTTTGGAAATAAGAATTTCACAGATGTGATTAATTAAGGATCTTAAATGGACCCTGCATTTATCCACTGAATGGTATTTTTAAAAAAGATTTGTATTTCTGTTATTTTAAGAGTTGTACAAAGGACTTATTATTCAATAAGTCAGTCTCTAAATACATCTAGATTGATAGCACCCCTTTTGTCATTATTCCCATTCCTCCAAAACCCAATCCACTACCCTCCATTTTCCTAGTTTTATAGGATATGTATTGAATAATAAGACAGTATTCTCCCCCTTTCCTCTCTGCATTCACCTACCTTCCTCCCCTCGAAATCCCCCACCAAACTTTTCAAGTGCTGGTTTCCGTGGATTCTTTTTGTTGGACTGTGAGTCATGTTTTTATAAGAGAAAGGAGAGAGGGATTTACACAGAGTCCTGGTTCCCTGTATTATAAGACACAGAGATATATAGGAAGGAATGCCATGTGAAGGTAGAGTGCTATTGTAGCAAACCAAGAATTGATTACTGGATTCCCTCCTACCCCCCCCCAAATAAGGGTTTTTCCAGATAACCTTCAGAAGGACCATGGTACTGACACATTTAACTTCCGACTGCTAGTCTCCAAAACTGTGAGAAGATCACAGCTATTCTTTTGAAGCTTCCCAGTTTGTGGTACTTTATGGTAGCAACTCTAGGAATCTATGATACATAAAAATAGCAATGTTACTTTTAGGTTTAGGGGAGCTGTAATGAATTTACACTGTAACTATAATTAGATTTGGTGATAGAAAAGTTTGGTCTAAATGTTAAATGGGACTTTTAGATACCTAATGTAAAGGTAATCTGTGCTAGAAGCCAAAGCCACTAACACAGGGTTTTTCCAGGGTGACCTTGGAAACAACAGGTGTAGTGGTGGTGTAGTGGAGTGAAATGACAGGTGTAGAGTTGGGAGGGTCAGTAAGGCAGTAAGTCAACACCAAACGGCTGCCTGCTCTGTGGATCCCCATCCACCAATAAAGGAAGAAGGGCTGCTTGTCTTTTGGTCACTGTAGCCCAAGCATAACCCCTGTAACATTCATGTGGTCACACACTTGTACACAAATAGCTAAATTCCATTGGCTCTCAGCTTGGAGATCCCCCAGGAGTTGTTTTCAATCTCCTCCTCAATTAGTAACCACAGCATCAAGATTCACGTGCCAGGTTTTCATTGAGCTTGCTAGAATTAACAGGTATGTTTCTTTTAATATCATGAATCAAGCATTCTCCCCTTTATCTAAGCTTCCACTTTCTGATGGTGACCCATGGGTCAACCACCATCTGAATATACAAATGAAAGTGTCCAGAAATAAACAACTTATTAAGTGACATTTTATTTTTCAGTACATCATTTCAATTGTTCTATTTTATTATTATTTCTTAGCTTACTGTGCCTGAGGGAAAGAAAGGAGAACTGTTATATTGATAGGGCTAAAAAGTGGCAGATGATAGGAAGTCCATCGTAGAGCTTCTTTTTCCCATGGTGCTTTGGTTTCCTGCTCAAATGCTGCTTCTTCCAATAATGCCCTGAGTTCACACTCCATCACTTCTTTTTCTCATAACATCCTGGGTGTCTGTTCAACCACTGAAAAGAGTCAGGAGAGCACATGTACAAGCAATCAGCAACAAAGCTGGTGGCGGGGGGGGGGCAGGTAAGGAAGAGGGAGGGAGATACAGAAGAAACCCCATACTATACAGTCACTCTCCAAGAGGACTCCACTGGACTCTTCTCCAAATACAGTCTTGCTACTTTCCTTTTGCAGGTTTTCTTTCACTTTCAAGTAAACTTGCTTGGTTGGCTTTAAACTCTTTCCCATCTTTTAATTCTTTCAGGAGTGGAGAAAATGATTTCATACCCCTAGACAGCATCAGTAACTAATTTATAAATTTAACTTTGTCGCAGGTATATCTGTAAAGGTAAAATAACATATTGTAGATCAGTAAGTATTACTCACATTTGTAGTATCTGCGGGCTTGGAACTATAAGGGTGTGTGTGGTGCTGCGATGTGAGTAATGCCTGTCTTACATATCTGGGTCTCCATATCGTAACATGTTACATGATACCCATGTAGGTTTGCAGAAGCTCACCTTTGAAGGACTTTCTACAACTGCTCTTTCCCGTCTCTTAATCTGAGCATTACACAGAAATCCATATGGGAAAAAGGTAACTGTATTGAGGCCCCCAGCAATCTCAGCCTCTTCCTCTTCCTTTGGTGATATGTGAGGACCATAAAAGGTTAAGATGGCAGCAAGAGTCTGGCAGAGGCAAACAGTGGCAGTGCCAATGAAATCTGTTTCACAATAAAGCGAGTTTTATTTAACCACGCGATTTTAAAAATTGGCAAAGTTGAGTTAATGCGTGTACATAAAATGACAGCATAATTGCCTTTCAGAATGTAATAAGAAAAAAATTTTCATATGGAAGAAAGCATATCTAGCTTGAAAGTTTTTCAGAATCACACAACAGATTCCCCACAAGGTAAAACCATGCAAGCTTTGTTTTCCTAACTCCACATCATCTAACTTCATACATCTTAATAAAATTTGGTGTTGAGTGAAAACAAATCCCTAAAGTGTAATCAAATATATCTGCTCAGGCCAGACTTAAGCCTCAGTGGAAGGTTTGTAAGCTCTTGGAGTTGAGGTGATCTTTCTCTTCCTCCTGTCAGCATCTAAGGTCATCTGGGTCAGCAGAGCAGCAGCTAACAGACTGAGCTAGGGAAACCAGTTCTTCTCTGACATCCCAAAAGGGCCCCAAGATACGATACAAACCCTTAATCTTAATGCAAATGTTCTGGTCAGAAGGCATCATGTTTCTATTAGTCTGTGTATGGCCAGGGCCATGCACATAGTAGGCAGTTTGTAAATATTTGTTGAAGGAATGAATACATTCTGTAGTGTAACAGAGGACAGTGTGATTCAGCTCATTAAGTTGAACCCTAGTATTATATCACAAAACCATTATTTCTAATAACATTATCACTGGGTTTCAAAACCAATTCAATTGTTTAATGGAGGACAGAGACTATGAAAGACAATGTTGAAGTCTCTCATATATCTTAAAAGCAAACATTTGCAAAGCTTTGTTTCAAATACATACACATATCCACAAGTCTCGAGGAGAGAGAGATGGGGGGAGACAGAGAGAGCCAGAGAGAGAGACAGAGACAGAAAGAGAGACAGAGAGAGTGTTTTTTTTTAATCAGTCATGGGGCTTGAACTCTGGGCTTGGGTGCTGTCTCTGAGCTCTTCAGCTCAAGGCTAGCACTTGACTGCTTGAGCCACAGCGCCACTTCTGGTTTTCTGGTGGTTAACTTGGGATAAGAGTCTCATGGACTTTCCTGCCCATGCTGGCTTTGAACTGAGATCCTCAGATCTCAGCCTCCTGACTAGCTAGGATTAGAGGTGTGAGCTACCAGCTCACGGCTTGAGAGTGTATTTCTATAAGATCATGATATAAGATTGATTTTCATGCCTGTTGAAAGAGACTGAAAGTTGTTGATGAAGGGGAAACTATTGGGGTTTGTAAGACAGATCTGGATTTAATTCCGTTACCATCACAAGTCCCTGAACATATTACTTCAATCTGGGTATAGGTATCACCCTTGTATTTAAAGTCTCTCACACTTTCTATTCTGCTCTGTGGGAAGATATAAAAACTGTAGTGTCTTATCTTTCTCTAGCACTTTAAGGATCTCTGCAACTGCTAGATGAGTAGACAGGCATTAGAGTCACAAGGGCTCTTGGAAAGCTCAATGCTGCCTCAGGCTCTTCAGTGTCCAGTGGGATCCAGTTTTATTCTTTCCTTTTGTTTCCTGTCTTCTGAAGAATGGTGTGCGTTCAATATCAAGTTCTCTTTGCAGGCATACAAGAAGATTAAGTTCCTCTCGTGTAAACTCGCAGACTCAGAAGAATGTCAAGAGCTCTGTCTGCTCTGTCCACTCATCCTAAGACACACAATATTCAGTTGACCAGTCAGGTCTTTTTGGGAGACTGTAAACATCATTGCTCTCTTCACACCTACCCAGGCATTTCTTGGCAACTCCTCACCGACAATTGTAGACTAAATGAGCTGTGTGCTCCCTTGGTGTCTGCAGTGGATCCCTTTCTATTCCCGTTCCTTTTCTCACAACATCTCCACATTCACTCAGTGACACATACTCTCTACCAACATTCCCTTCCAAACCAACCAACATCCATCAGTGACAAGGACATGCATGAGTGTCATAGGAGGTAGTTCCATGTTCACAGTCTCTCTCCATAACAAAGGAAGGCTTTATCCCAGCAAAAGATACTTAATATTTTTTTACACTTGCAGGATACTTGGTGTGACAGAGCAGAGGCCTTTACGTGGCCTTTAATAAATTTCACCATGAGACGGATGAGGTCATAATGAAGATGATATAGAATCAGAGTAGACCGTATGAGATTATGAGAGCATATACCATTTGCCAGAAAGAGGTGAAAGGTCATGATGTAAAATACATACTAATGTAAACAAGATTGTTCCCCTTTTGCTCCTCTATTAAGTATCAGTCTCTTGATGTGGAATCTTCTATCCCAGGGTCCTTTAAGTAGAATAGTCAGTCACTCACTCTGGAGCTCCACCTACATGATATCCTTATACCCTAGGCTACTCCTCATCTCCTTCTCTGTATTACCAAAATTTGTTGTGTGTCCCATTCTATCTATAGCCTTTCCATTGCCACACTAAGGAAACTATACTTAGATCATTATATTTAAAGAGATTCTACTCCTAAGGACATAGAGAGGATTGTAAATAAGTGCTAGGGAGCTCTGGGGAAATATAGGGGTGGAGTTTCTGGGGAAATACAGGGTGGAAATTAGTTGGTAAAGCCTTTATTTTCCAGTTTTTTCCAGTGGTTCAGTGTTAGGTTTTGTTGAGGTAGACAATCCCTTGGCCTCAGGAGTTTATAATTAGGCAGTACAGGATTGGGAAGTCTCAGATGCCAGGCATTTTTGTGTATCACTTTAATTATACCCAATCATGGTAGATAATAATCCTATCTGTTTAGATAAGAAATCAAGATTCAGAAAGGCAAACTGGTTTCCCCAGGCCCGATACAGACAGAGACTGTGGCGTCAGACTTTGAACTCAGGTATGATCTAGGTCTGAGATGAATGCTTTTTCTAGCACCAGTGTACCTGTATGAAAATGGTTGACAAAGGACCATGCACGTATAGATGCAGAGAATCTGAGGACATGGGCTGGGCTCTGAGGAGTTTAGAGGAATTTAGAATCCCCAGAGGGCTGATAGGAAAAAGCTTTTCAGGAGATCTGAGGACTGGCCCTATGTTGAGGTGTATGGCCACGGGCAATGACTTATTTATTTCCCAGTAGCTGGAAGACATGAGATCTTCTAACCTAGACTATTTCAGGCAAAGGCTTGGGGGAGCTGAGCACAAATATATTGAAGACCAAAATGGTGAATACCCATGAAACAAAGGAATCCCTTGTGGGCCACCTACTCTTGGATGTCCTCATGATTCAGCAGAGGGGTACATGAGCCAGAAGCAGGACAATGAATCCTCTAAAGGGGACAGTGGCAAACTGGATCTCCTCACAATGCACCTGGAGCCATTGCTTTAGTAGGAAAGTGTTGAGACTCCAGCTCCTCCGGCTGGGGTCCTGCCTTCAAAAGTCTCCAGTGGGTACCAGCCTCTGTGGACTGAGTTTGGGTGTTACTGGCATCAGGCGATTCTTCCCTTTTAGGAATGCTGGCGAGTCTCAATTTACATAACATGGTTTAATCCATAGAAACGAGAGCTGAAAGGCAGGCTTTTTTTTTTTTTTCCTTCCCTTCTCCAAGACACGGAAACCTTTATTTTCTCCCTACACCACAAACCGGTGCTGTTAAATAATATTGGATAATTGCACCTGTCGCACTCCCCATATTGTGCTGAGGAAAAATAATTGCTGGTTTTCTGCTTTGCCGTTTAGCTGTGACTCTGTCATTTGACTCGGAGCATGTCATTTTCTCCCATTTTAGACTGTGTACAGTCAAACCGTGTGAAAGGACTCCCAGATAGCGGCCCTGCATGTGTGAGTGGGCGCAGGCCTCATTCAGCAACGATTTCTAATTTATACAGCATTGAAAATCCACGGCTATAAATAAACAGTTCTGACTGGCTTTGCTGCCTACTCAAATGCTTTATTAAAAAAAAAAAAGGCATCAGTAACTGAATGAGAGAAAAAAGCAAGGCTGTCTGGTTAGGATTTCTGAGTCCTGGGATGAAGGAAGCTCTGGCCTCTTCTCTTTAGTCCTCCCTTAGCCATCCCTCCCTCCACCTCCCCCTTTTCCCCAGCTCCCCACATGTGAACGAACGTGTGTTTGAGGATTACAGCATATGAAACTGGCTTCCTGTTATGACAAATACTGTGAGTGAGTAGGCGCATCTGAGCTCAAAATAGCTTGGGGAATGTATGACCCTTTGGAGGGGAGGAAGAGGAGAAATGTATTGTTTAGATAATAGATACATCTTCTACACAAATTCAAAACTGATTTTACATGTGGAATAGTAGCCTAGGAATGGAGTTTGAATAGGAGCCAGACCTTGCTTTGGGAGAATGGAAGAGGCCTCTGGTATTGCTCCTCCCTCTGTCTGCATAGGGAAAAATGTCTACCAACTTGAAGATCCTTGATCAACTTTTCTTGCCCAGCTTTCCAGTATGTGCGTGCACACGTGTATGTGTGTGTGTGTGTGTGTGTGTGTGTGTGTGTGTGTGTGTGTGTGTGTTAGTACTGGGGCTTGAATTCAGGGCTTGGGCTTTGTCACTTAGATTTTTGTTCAAGGTTGGCTCTTTACCACTTGAGCTACAGCTGTACTTCTGATTTTTTTGCTGTGTAATTGGAGATAAACGTTACCGGAACTTTTCTGAGACTGGCTTTGAACCTCAATCCTCAGATCTCAGCCTCTCATAGCTCATACTATGGTCTACAATTCTGTTCTTAATAAAGGCTTTTCAGTGAGCACCTGTTTGCTCTGTAATGAAAAGGAAGGAAGTGAGGTGGGGAATCAACTTGTTGTGTGGACTTGAAACTGTCATTTCCCTGTTCTGAAACCAGAAGTATGTTGGATAGAGTCTCTAGAGAACCAAAGGGTTGGTGTGTACATCTCTTCCCAACTCTGCATTCAGTAATGTGTTGGTGACTTGGAAAAAGCCTGTTTTGGAATGTTTACACCAAGGAAAAGGGCAAACACTGCTTGTAATTTAAGCTTAACTCCCCTTTCCCAAGTTGGTTGCTAAATATTGACCAGTACATCACCAGCAGAAGGTCAATTTATTTATTGCAAAATGAAAATACCTTATTTTTGTGAAGCTAAAATGGATGAGTGATTGTAAATTATGTGACACTATACACATGTCATTGCTATTATCATCATTTGGTTTCTACTACCATCATTTTTTTAACTACTTAACTACTTACAGTGCTAAACAGGCAGCATATGTTATCAAATATTTGTGTGAATTGTTTATCCCATGTTCATTATAGGTGTTTTGTTGCATATTTATCTTAAGCTGCGTGTGTGTGTGTGTGTGTGTGTGTGTGTGTGTGTGCTTGTGTTATGTCTGTGTTTAATGGGAAAGTATTCTGAGGTGTTGGAATAGAATTTTGCAATGTCTGGTCATGCTGGAATCAAGGTTAAATTTGGTCCGTGGGAGAGTAAAGCCACACATATAAAACAACAGGATCATCTCAGCCAAGTGTATAAGATGCATCTGAGAAGTATGTGGCCCTCATCATCTTCAGGGTGTGGGAAATGTGGGTGATCCCCTATGGGCTTCACATCTGGGGAACTTCCTCTGTGACAACTACTTCTGGGCTTCTGCTGAGGCCAGGTGTTCACATGAGTTAAGAGCTGCAGCAGGTGTGAGGAAGAAAGGGAGGTGTTCCCAGCTCAAGCCAAAAGAGACTGAGTGCTCCTATCTTCCTGTTAGTAGGGAAGGAATAGGGTTAGCAGGTCTGGTAACATCTGTTCTACCTTAGAACATGTCATGTTGGAATATGCTGTCCCTTTCCTGAACCTTCCAAGATTGCTCTTGGTGTTCATTTTAACCAAATTTCTCCTGCATAATGTTAGGCCCAATTAAAATTCACCATAGTATCTACACCCCAACCCACAAGTATAGTAGTGACACATTAGAGGTTCAGTCATGTTTTCCTGCCACTAGTCATTGGCCCATTTGTGTTCTTTTAAAAATAGGCCTATAAATAAAGTCTTGGAGTAAGCCACTTAGAAAATGGACAGTAGGTTCATGAGTTTTTGTTAATCACCTGAGCATCAGTTTGTAAAACTATATACTTTCTCAGCCAAGTAACTTGTACCATTGTAATCTCAGGAACATCAAAATTATATCACTTTCCATCCAGATTCTTTCTCAAATATAATGTACAACACTCACTGTAGAATTACTATTTGTTGTTTGTTTTTGTGCCCATTTTGGGGCTTGAAGTCAGGGCCTGAGTACTGTCCCTGACCTTTTGTGCTCAAGCATAGTGCTTTACCAGTTGAGCCATAGCTCTAGGCCTTTTTGGTGATCAGTTGGACATAAAGTCTCATAGACTTTCCTGCTTGGGCTGGCTTTAAACCATGATCCTCAGGTCTCAGTCTCTTGAGTCGTAAGGATTACAGGCTAGAGCCAATAATTCTGGCCTAGCCAGAATTAGTATTTGAGTGGGAAAGATTTTGATAATGTCACTATGTTTAATATTTGTATCAATCCCCAAATATTTGCTCTGCGAGAAACTTCCCAAGATTTGTTAGAAACTGTTTGCACCTTGTGCTGATTAATTTGTAATTGTACCAGGTAGACAGACAACTTGAATAGCATTCATTTCTTTACATTTCTAAAGCAAGAAAAGGAATAGACAAAAAAATCTGGCTTACTAAAACATGTATTTGTAGAGAACTAGAAATACTGGGCAATGGCTTAGATCTTGGAGTTAGGAAATCTGGGAAGCAGGAGTCAGGTCTGCATTTAGACCCCCATGACTGCTATCTGGTCCTCTCCATCATCTTCTGTAAGGTGAACTATTTCTATGAGTCTAATTCCTCCATCCTCCTCTAAAACTTACTATCATGCCAAGTTCATAGGCATTTCAATATCCATATTTGTTCAAGAGAACATTCCTGGTAGAGGTCATATAAAGATACAAATTCAGAGACAGCAGGAGTTGTTTCTAGACCATGCATTCCACCTTTCCAAAAATCTGCCTTCTAGTGAAGTTACCATTATAACCCTGTATTAGTTAAAGGCCACTCTCTGCCCTTTCTACTTATCTACCTTCCACCCCTCAGCAATAGAGATAATATTGGTTCTTAAGAGATTAAAGACTCTAGTTTTCTCTTCCTCCTTGGCTCTTAGGAAGTGGTGTACAATCACTTCTTCTTCATCCATGGCTGCATCATGCCACCTGTACAAATAAGAACAGAAAGCCATCTCAGATTTCTTGTTAGTATATAGTTTTTCATTTTTCCTTCTTCTTTGTTTTTTCTTCCAGTACTGGGATTAAACTTAGGGTCTGGCTTATACTAAGCTGGCATTCTACCATTTGGACCACACCTTTAGATTCATCTCAATTTGCTTTTCTTTTTGTGACAGGGTCTCACTAACTTTGCCAGTGCTTGCAATCCTTTCTGCCTCTACCTTCCTGAGTAGGTGGGATAATGGGTATGTGCTACCACATCCTACCTAACCGGTAGTTTTATTTGGTACAGATTCTCCCTGATGAGGCAGTGGAAATAAAAGATACTCTTTTTCCCAAGGAGAGAAGAGTTCTGGGAAACAATCCTCACCCTGTGAGGACAGGGGGTGCTCCGCTTAGCGCATGGTTAGCCCTGAGTTGATTGCCTTCAAGTCCCTCTCCAGATTACATTCTGAATGCTGTGAACTTCGCAGTGTTTGCCATCCTCATGCATATATAGGCAGACACTGAGACTTCTCAGATAAAGGCACAATGGCAAATGAAAGAGTAAATAGAAGGATGGATGTTGACTAATTGGGATCATTCTCTGTACTCTCACCAAATCAATCTACACCAACCTGGGTTGGAGAAATACTGATATATGGATGTGTTTCGGGCAAGCTATTATAGGAGTAATCGTCTACTGAAATTATGGTGTTAAATTTATAGCATAACTTCCATTCCGCCAAGTTTGTACTTCCATATTTAATGATCACACACCTTTGCATAAGCTTTAAAAATGATAAAGTTTCATTAACTCATTATCTTTCTGTGAAGTTTGCCAAATACTGCGAATCCTGCTTTAAAGCCTTTCTCAACTCAGTGTGTGTTCTCCTTCATGGTGGGAATGAATGAGAGACCCGAGAGTTAGGGTCTGGTAGCATTGTTGCAATCTCATACTCCTACTTCCTGCCTGGATGCACCCTTAAGCCCCTGATACCTGTACCAATTCTGTTCTCAACAATAAACATAGTACATTCTTCTCATTTTATTTTTCTGGTGCTTCACGTCTCAGAAGTCATAATGACTTGATGTTCTACTTTGTCTCTTCACTTTGATTTTCTCATACCACCATCTTCTGATCACACAGCCCTTGTATCCATCCCTGCAACATCTTTAAAGTCAGAACTCCCTCTTCTTCTACTGCTCATCAACCCAGCCTGTTAGTGTCTCCAGATAAGCCTTAGTATTTATCCAGCCTAGCAAGCTTCACATTGCTTCACATTCATTTATGCTTCTAGCTTAGGTGTGATAGGTGAATACCTACCCATTAAGTCTTCTCTATGTCAGTACCACCATCTAGGTGGTACTTCTCTCTTCTGCAGTGTTTACTTTGAGTCTTTAATGACTTGTCAACTAAATAACAAGCTATTTGTCTCATATACGTGGGTTTACTTAATATAAAGTTCTCCATTCTGTTTCTTCTGCAGTTTCCTCTGAGGGCTCCTGAAACTCTTTATCCATGGTGTTTACCAGCCACCAGACCTGAGTCAACTGTAATCATAACCTCTTCCCTCAATTCCAAGAATCAGAGATTCCCTTCTCTACATAGAAAGCATAGTAGAAAACAAAGGCTCAAAGAGAAGCTGAAGTGATGGGGTAAGGTACTGTTGGCAGAGAGCCTTCTTCTGCTTCATCAGTCTTCTTCCATCTTGATCCAATCAGCTAGGTAGAATGGTTAAAAAAAATGACTATGTCATCACTGCAGTGGCCTGGATGGGGTTTGAATGCTCCTCCACAAGAGTGTATTGTAATTTACATCTTGGTCACAGCATGGCACTCTTGGGAGGTGGCGGAAGGTTGTGGAGGTGGAGCCTACTGGGAGGTCTTTAGGATGTTGCATCATGTCCTTCAAAGTTGGTTATTATGGGCCTTGTTGAATCTGGCCCCACTTAGACCATCCATCTCCTGGTTTGAGATATAATTACTTGCTGGTTCCTACACTTCCACCACAAAATGCCATGATCTGCTACCTTCATTAGAGGCCAAACCGTTGGGGCCATGCAATCTTGCACTTCTACCACCAATACTATGAGGTAAGTAAAACATATTGCCTTGTAAAATGCTGCCTCAGGTGGTTTATTACAGAGATGAAAAGCTCAGATACTCATCAATATGCTACAGAGGGCACTCTTCCCAAACAGCTCTTCGTGGTGAACTCTAACAATCTTTTCTTTTTTCTTTTCCTGGTAGAGTCTTATATGGTAGGAAAGATCATGTTTTTCTTTATGCATCTTTATGGCATCATGAGGTGGCTGCTCATTTTTGAATTCTCACAGAATTGAGCAACTCTTAGGCTGTTTTGAGTCCCCAGAATTTGTCTTTGACTATGTTTCTAAAGTTCTTGGGAACTGTGACTTAGAAATAGATCATGTATCTTACCTAAACCAAATTCACACAATAGACTTCAAACTCTGATTGGGTAGTAATTGGTTTGTTATGTTTCTTGATTGAAGGGAATTTTTCTCCCAGTGGAAAGTTTGCTAATTGGCAGCTAGAGTTAGATACAGGAGTGATTTATTTTTAGTATTTTCTTTATTCTCCTCAGATGTGCCAAGAACTGGAGAGATTTTGAGACAAACATCTACTGTTTATCTTGTGGCATATCAAAGAAGCCATTGTTTTATTTGATATCATTATAGATATCACATATTATATTGTTTTATTATTCAGTAGTAAATAAAAGCACAGTATTCACAAAGATTTATTCTTACATATATCTACAACAACAAAAGCTACTGCTAGACTTTGAAAGAAAAATGTGGAGAATATTTGTTGTTTTAGTGGGCTGCCTTAGACAGGTAGACAGGTAGCTTTGGGTAGGGCCTTAGGTATTAGAACAATGCACCATGCATAAATAGTAGGAAGGAGAAATTCTTGTAGAAGAAGAAACAATAAACCAGAGTATATGCTCTTTGAACTTAGGGAGTTAGAAGGTTAGGAAGAGTAAAGTGAAAGGAGATATCTTTTGTTTCTCTAGTAGAATCATGATTATGTGGAATCACTTCATGATAAAATCATTTTGAGAAACATTAGTGATAATATGTAAGACAGATAGGCTTATCTAAGTTCTTCATGGACAGAACCAAGTCGCTAGACCATAAGACCTCTATGCAACGTTCAACAATAAAATCTCTTTTCATAAAACTTGTACTACAATAAATAACATTAAGGCAAACTTTTGGTTTTGTTTAAAGAAAGCTATAGCGTTTTCTATCCAAGGTTCCCTTACAATATCACTTTATCGGATTGTAATTTTTAGTTTGTAATTGTTCTTAAGAGATTATTTTCTTAGGATAAGACCTCAACAAAGGATTGTTTTCTAACAAGTGCCACTCATGAATCAATCATGAGTCCTGTGTGAGCCAATTGTCTCTTTAGCCACTTTCACATTTCAGGTACACTGCCATTTTAGCCTGGAAGGGCAAAGTTTTTTTGTTGCCTTATGTCTCTTTCTGAAGGACTTGTGTCACATGTCCATATCCTTTTGTCCTATCATCAAGGAAACAGAAGTAAATTAAGCACTTAAGTGGCAAATGTTGGCTTTCAGGTGGGAGGCTATGATAACCACCTCTGGAGAAGACTCTGTCTGGGATACCTGGACAGGGTATCCTGGTGGACCAACTTGCTGTTGCCTGCTTTGTCTTCTGTTACTGTCAGACACCCATGGTCTAGTTCACTCTGCTTCAAAAGTAGAAATTGAATCTTTCTTGGTGTGTGGCTCATCCTGAAAAATGACCTAGTACTTAAAGCATTTGCTTTTCCCAATGCATGAAGCCAGATCCTTGCACCAGTGGGCCTTGGAGCACTTTATCACACACCTTCCAAGTTGCCATTGAATTCTGGTTAGCGTTTCTTACTAATACCCTTATTGCTGTCTGTTTTTTCTATTTACATGGGTGGGACTCAGGGAGAGGAGGTCAGTAGACATTTAGCAACTGTAGCCATCTCCACTGACACCCTTCTCTAACCAACAGACATTATGGAAGCATACTACACTGCATAGGGATGCTTGTCACTAGAATGGTCTCTATTGGTAGAAGTCTGTGATCCTGAGATATATGGAGTCTCAGACCATCAGTCTTGCACCCTCTCTGTGAATACTTTACAAAGGCAGAACCCATAGACACACCTGAAATCTACTGAATATTATTTTTATTTATTTTTTCTCAATCGTGGGGTTTGTTTTCTTTCTTTTTTTTTTGGCCATTAAATCTACATCTCCAAAGATAGAGAGGTAATTGGTCTGGGAATAACCATGTCTAAAACTCCTTTAAAATTTCCATGATATAAAATTGGTCAAGAACTGTTGCTAGGAATGCACCTGCCCACTTAAGGGATCAACTTGACCACTTGGGTGTCTGTGTGGTTATTCCCAAGCAGGCCACAGTCTGTTACAGGATTTCAGAAATGGAGATTCTAATGGATTCTGTGCTCACTTAGCATAATCTCCCATTTCACTGTAAGTTCTTGAGTGTATGTACCATCTTTGTCTATTTGCATTCAGTTAGGTAGTCATTACTTTTAATTGCTTTCAGCTGGGAAATTGGTAATTTATGCATAAAATTGAAGGGGAAGATGGGAATATCAGACAGAGAAGAAAGGGGGCAATTTTGCTAGAGAAGAAAAAGATTACAGCAATGGAGACTAAAGACTCTGCTTCAGGCATGTGACTCTTAGCAAGTCATCTGAGGACCTCCATCATCCTAGGAAAAGGATAAGAGTACTGTTTCCACTGTGATAAGAGAAAATCCAGAGACCTTAAAAGGCTTTCTTGGGCTCACAGACTATAACTGTTAGGGCTAACATCTCCAACTGTCCCTTGGAAGCTCACTTTTGAGTTTCTACTCTGTCAAAGATTGCTCAGACTATGGAAGGAAGAGACACAATAGTGTTAGCTGGCCACCTGCATGTTTCCACAAACCCAGAAGAGAAAATCTGGAGATGGGCTCACAGATAGAGAGCCTTACAATTGATTGGCCAAATGATGACATTTAAGCTTCTGGTCACAACAGGCCAGAACTGGGACTACCCTAGACAAACTGGTTTTCTTACTGAAATGTTATCTTACATGAAGAGTTGAAGTGAATTGCCATAAGTTTGCACAGCTGTTTTGTGGCCAGGTGAAGCCACACTCCAGCTTTCTTGATCTTTATTTCAATGTCCTCCTCCTGTTTTATATCACCTACCCTAACCTGGGTCTATCCTTCAATTCCCCAGTACACCATGCCCTCACCCTGCGGTACTCTGAATTCCTAGTCCAATGCCCTATTCTACAGTTCTTAGAGTCAGCTTTTTGTCTATTGGAACAAGTTTGCTTCATACCTACATAGAAGTGCCCTCCCTCCCTTCCTCCCTTCTTCCCTTCTTCCATCCTTCCCTCTTCCTTTCATCTCTTCCTCCCTTCCTTCCTTCATCTTTCCCTTGTTTGTTCTTTCCTTCTTTCCTTCCTTCCTTCCTTCCTTCCTTCCTTCCTTCCTTCCTCCCTTCCTTCCCTTCTTTCTATTTTTCCTTTTTTCTTTCTCTCTCTATTTTCTGTGTTCCTTTCTCTTTCCTTCTGTACCTCTCTCCTCTTCCCCTCATAGATTTGAGAAGGCATCATGAATTTCAAGGAAGGAGCCAAACACAGATAGATGCGCATCCAAAATATCAGCATTATCAGCATTTTTTTCTAGATAATTTTCTGTGACATGAAATTCTGATTTAGGGCATCAATTATCATCACCATCCTTCTATTTGTATGTGGTTATTCTCATAGAGAATAATGCCTTTGAGGTTTTTCTTAACCAAATTCTCTGGGAGCAGAAAGCATGTGACAAATCTAGGGTGCAGGCTTGCTTCTCCCATATCTCGGACTCTCTTCAGAGGCACACTGTAGCCCCAAGCCTGCTGAAACAGAACAGTGTGCACACATGAGCTTATATTTCATACCTATTGGTGCAATAGGCAGAAGGTACTAATTCTAATCCTAATTTCTGGTGCCTGTAGTTACTTTTCTAACAAAGACATATTTTGGAAGTGAGATGAAGAGGGGTGCAACAAGGAGGACAATGGAATCCTTTCTCTTATATGAACTAAACTGGGATTTTTTAGGGGGAGGGGGGATCCGGTCTTGGAGCCTGAACTCTGGGCCTGGGCACTGTCCCTCAGCTCTTCAGCTCAAGGATAGCACTCTACCCCTTGAGCCACAGCACCACTTCTGGCTTTTTTCTTTTTGCTTATGTGGTGCTGAGGAATAGAACCCAGGGCCTCAGGCATGCAAGGCAAGCACTCTACCACTGAGCCACCTTCCCAGCCTTAAACTGGGATTATTATTATAAAAAAAACCCATCACGCTTCTACCCAAGTGATCAAGAAAGCTGACATATGAACATTGCCAAGAACTCTGTGCTCAATGAAAATTTCTATCCCAAGCACAATGTGATTCTATCTGATAATTTGTTTATGAAGGTTGAGAAGCAGCCTGATGGATTGCAACTCAGCTACATTGGCACTCCTAAGAGGGTCAACTTGGATCCACTTCCTTCAAAAGGAAATTGGGACATCGCTACAACTCATGTCCCTGAAGTCCTCACTTGGGCAAAGGATATGCGCGCACACACACACACACACACACACACACACACACACACACACACACGATGGACAGTCAGTATCTTATTCTCTTGATCTTGATCTCTCTAGACACAATTTAGCTTTTGTTTTAAATGAGATGTTGATTGAGGAGGAGAGGGGCAATTTGACACAGTCTTGAGAAAAATCCAATGTACCCCAAGCTTTCCCTTTGACAACTTTGGTAGGACCTATCTGAGTCCTCTGGACAGAGTCATCAAGCACCATTGCCTTCAGTTTCTAGGAGGTATGAAGAAAGGGTAAGAAAGCAGTGGCTTTGTGGATAAGAGGGACCACTGACCCCATTTCCAGTAGTTGAGCTTCTCTCCAAGCAGGTAGATGCTGGCACTCAAGATGTAGCTGAGAGAGAAGAAGGCTGCTATTCCCAGGGGGCTGAGTGTGGCAAACAAAGGATATACCCACGTACCGGTCTGAAAGTGGAGCCAGATGACCCTGCAGAGAGCAAGTCACAATGATTAGACAACAGACACAAGGCAGCCATTTCCCCACCTCAGGATCAATGCGGGTACCTACCCAGGTGAGTCTTTTCTTAGTAAATTTACTAAGACATTTTGTTCCATGGGGGTGGGCAGGGCTTCTACTTGTACTCCACTAAAATCCAGTAGTAGTTAAAGGACAGGCAAAACATACATCATTTATTTGCCAAGGAGAAGATGTGACTACACGAATACATTCTTCCTTTCTCTGAGATGGATGGCTTGCTAAGACATTAAACACAGTAAGTGGGGTTCATTTGTTGGTTCTCAGCCAAAGAAAGGAGACTTGCATGCTTTCTCCTTGCTTTGGTGCCCAAGAGTGAGGGACAGCTTTCAAATAGTTTGCCATGTCCTGTTGGAGGAGGAAGAGCAGAGATAGAGCCTCATTGATCTAAGATGGTATGCCTGGGGCTAACTAACTCTTGGCCTTGATTTTAGCAGATGCACTTACCTAGGAAGAGAGTATTAATTGGGGCGGATAGATTTATGTGGAGGCTCAACTCTTGTGAGCCAAGAGAAGGAAAGGGGATTTTAGGAGGAAAGACAAGATACTTTCATGAAGCTTTTCTGGAAGCCAACTGTATTAGATGCTGCCAAATTTTGAAATAATTTTAAAAAATAAAATATGAGGAAGACATCATATTAGCCATGGTTTGTATTCAGCTTCGGTGGTTCAAATCCTAGTTCTGCTACCTATTAGCTTTGTTACCATCAGCAATATATTCGACCTTGCTGCAGTCGATGAGATGGGGATCCAAATTAGCATACACCTCTTAAGTCTGTCTCAAGAATTAACACATGGTAACTTCATGCACATGTTCTGTATAAGATATGCAGGACAGTTCCTGGCACATCACTATCATTTAATAAACATTCCAACGTTTCTGTCTCTACAGAGGGATGGCATGATGGAAATATTTGCAGAAACCTTCCTTGGATGCTGCTGTTTTCTTGTAACAATGAAGACAGGTCAGCCCAGGATTCCAAAACAACCTTTGGAAGGGGCTACCCCAAGTGGATAAAGGATTTCAGATGAAAAAGAAAATGAAATGCTTAAACTTTCAGAAATCTAAGTGCAAAAGAGACCATATGTTTGTGATCCCTGTAGTACTAAACTCTAAGGTTTATTGAGGCATTAAAGGACACATTTAAGGCAATCAATGTGCAAAGGCTGACTATATTTGCAAGTCATGTATCTAATAAGGGGTAAGTAGGCAGATAACTGATATAACTGAACAAACTTGAATGTTGTTATACAGAAAAGATAACCAAGTGACCAGAAAACACACTAAAAGACACTCAGCCTCACTGGGGATGGACTAGATTAATGTACATCAAAACCATAGCATGATACCACCTCATCTCATGTATTAGAATGGCTACTATCACACATATACACAGAAAATAACAAGTATTAGTGAGGATGTGAAGAAATTTGATCCCTTCTGCACTGTTGGTGGGAAAGTAAAATGAGATATCCATTATGGAAAGGTGTAGTGGTCGTGAGTCACTATTACCATAGGATCTAGCCACCTCACCTCTGGTTACATACCCAGAAGGTTTGAAAGCAGGGAAAAAGAAAGACTGTTTGTGTTTCTATCAACATGATTTACAACAGGCAAAAGATGCAAACACCCCAAGGGTCCATTGATGGATAAATGGATACATTTCAAATGTGCCATAAAACATTAAAATATAATTGGACAGATGCTGCCACAGATGCGTAAATCTTGAGATTAGTACTAAAAGAGAAACAAGAAAGTCATAAAAAGGACGTAAGCTATATAATTCTATGAGGAGTCAATGGTGTCTGATTCATGGAGAGAAACATTAGTGAATGGTAGCTTTAAGAGGTGGGAACTGGGGAAGGGCATTCTCAATGGACTCAGTGTTTCTGTTATAAAGAGAAACAAGTTGTGGGGATGGATGGTGGTGATGGATATACACCATGAATGTACCTGATGCCTCTGAATGTACTAACAGCACTTATAGTTGAGAAATTACATGTTGTGTACATTCTGTCACAATTAAATTTCAGGAGGCATCACTCTCAGAGTCATAGAAGTAGAGAGTCAAAGTTTGGTCCCTAATCCTAGACCTGATGGTGTCACTATTTGAAATCTGTCTAGAGAGTCTTCTCTGATTGATGATAATATGACTAAAAGAGAACTAATCATCATCATCTTTATTACTACTATCAGAATTCTTTAAGATGTTAATCATAAGGATGCATTCCAGAAAGATCTCCACAGTATTTCTTACCTGAATGATTGCCTCTCATGCAGAGGCAGGAGAAGTTACAAGGGGCAGAAAGTAAATGCTACTGGATAGAAGTAGAAGCAGTGTTGTGGGGCCAGTGAGATCCAAGTACACTTCAAACAGGTTGTAGTAACTAGCTTCTCTTGTCTACTTAATATGCTTGAAATTAGGGTTTCCTAATTCCCATGCACATTTATATAAGATAGTCTACAAATAAGGACACCCTACCCCTGGAGGCCTGGACTGTTTCCATTTATTTCAACATAAGACTTGTAAAGGGAAGTTCCCAAGTTTGAGTTAATGACTTGCATATCTTCTCAGAGAAAGTGTTGACTGTGTTAGTTAGATGTGTTAGCTGACAGTAAGAAGAGTAATAAAGACACACATAGACAGAGAGGCCAGATTGCTATGCTTTAATGAGAATCATTCAGCAGAGTGTGAGAGGTAGAGGAACGGAAGAAAGAAAGAGAAGGAAGAGAGAGAGAGAGAGAGTAAAGCAAGTAGGCAGAACAGTGGACAGAGGAAGGGAAGTTGTTACACAGCTGCTTGCAATCTCGGGCAAAGCCAGGTCGTCCGCCACTCTTGACTCTGCATTCAGTCTTTTGAAAATTAGCAAAATGTCCCTTCAGTGCACACATTTCACATATACTCCATTTCCCCTGTTCTTCTATCCTTGTTTCTCAGCTGTTTCTCACTCCTCCAATCCACTTTCCACCCTACAAGCAGCCAGGAATCTAAGTGTCTCTCTGGAGACACTGTTCATAAGCCCTTTGCCTTTTGTGCATCTCCACTGCACCAGGAAAGCACCTCAGCTCTGAACCTTGCAAGCATCCTTGGTCCTGCCTGCCCTCTGCCCACCCCCACTGTTCACCCATATTGGACTCTTTTTGGTTTTGGATGAACCATGCTCTACAGTTTCTGGCTCTTTACCCTTGTGGTTGTCTCTGCCTGGAACACCTTGAGCCTTGTTTCCTGGAGGATGCTTCTCCTTGCTCCGTGCCTGGCTGAATCTTATCCATGCTCTGAGTATCAATTTGACACCTACCCCTCTCTGGTTCTTAAAATTAATGACAAGCTTGTAAACCAGGTTCTGTTTGGGGTTGAAGAGAGAAAGGAGAAGGTAAGGGAGAATTAAGTATGGTTGAAGTGCATTATATGCATGGATAAAATAGAACAATGAAACCTACTGATGTTGTTTAAGAAGTGGGGGTAGGTATGAAGGAGAGGTTTATAAAGTGAGTGAATTTGATTAGGGTGCATTATTTGCATGTATGAATATATCACAAAGAACCCTCCCCTGGGCTTGAACTTGGGGCCTGGGTACTGTTCCTAAGCTTGCTTCTTTTTTTTGGTCATCGGTCTTGAACTCTGGGCCTGGGTGCTGTCCCTGAGCTCTTCAGCTCAAGGCAAGCACTCTACCACTTGAGCCACAATACCACTTCCTGTTTTCTGGTGGTTAATTGGAGATAAGAGTCTCATGGGTGTTCCTGCCCAGGCTGGCTTTGAACAGCCATTCTCAGATCTCAGCCTCCCGGGTAGCTAGGACTACAGGCATCAGCCACCAGCGCCTGGCTTGTCTCCAAGCTTTTGTGCTCAAGGCTACAACTTTGAGCTACTGTGTCACTTCCAGTGTTCTATGAGTAATTGGATATGAGTCTCATGCACATTACTGCCTGGGATGACTTTGAACCATGATTCTCAGGTCTCAGCCTCCTGAGTATTACAGGTGTGAGCCATCTGTGCCTGGCTGAAGAAACCTTTTTGCATAACAAATATATGCCACAAATGTAAACAAACAAAAACCTACTTCTCTAGAAAAGACTTCCCCTGGCATTTCCCCTGAAGCACAGAAGCCCACAAGGGTAGCAATGGTGTCTATAGAACATCTCAGTTTCCAAGTATCCAGGACACAATCAGCTCTATTTTTAAACCAACAGCTGTCTAGTGGATATGCTAAGATTCATGGCTTTCTTTAAGTCATTCACTATACAGACAACTCTCAGCTGCTGGACCTATGCCGTGCTTGAAAAACTGGTCAATGTACCAGTTGTCTTCCAAGTTTGGATTTCATCTGATGCTCATTGCAAATACTTTAAAGAGATCAGGTATACTGTCTCTCCATTCACGGAATAAAGGGCAGTGCATGTACTCAAGCTGTCTCCTATAGGGATTTAAAGGCAGACATCAAATGGGAGTCTCAGAGTAGTCCTTCAGATTCTTGTCATTCTATCTATCACAGGATCCAGATGGCTGAAATGAGGATCTTCTATCCTTATCATTGGGGAAATGATGCAAAGCTGTTGTGGTTAGCAGATTATCTAGTTATAATGGAGTTTGTGGGCTTTGACACATCATTCTTGAGCCTTGTTCCATATTTATAGCCCTACACCATGGCTCAAATGAAAGGAGTGAAGATAGATATGGCTTTGAATATGCAGGAGTTTAATCCCTGATGTCTTACATAAATGAGTTTAGGAGAGTAGACAATCTGACTGTGGTGTTTAGAGTGAGAAATTTTGGGGAAGTGATTAGAGTAGGTTGGACTGTTAAAGGACAGCCCCTCTGTTTGAATCCTGGTGATTTTTATATATGGGGAGATATACCTGCTATGATGTCATGAATCCAAGGGAGGTCCTGGTGAGAGCCTCGTCCTTGCTGCTTAGGATATCCCTAAAAGCAGTGAGATACATAAACCTATTTTCTTTGTAAAGTAGACTTCCTCAGGCATTTTGTTACAGTAATTAACTATGGAGCAAGACTTCCAGCAGATAATTTTCCTGGATATTGACAGTATCAGTAATGATGAGAGTTGTGGAGGTAACCACTTTGGCATAGCATTTATATGCATGGTCGCCCTCTCCCTGACACCCTCTCTCTCTCTTTCTCTCCTCTCTCTCTCTGTCTGTCTCTATCTCTCTCTGTCTCTCTCTCTTTAGTGTGGAGCTTTACTCTCCCTTAGACATTATAGGGTTCTTGTCTATCTGACCAATTCTCTGTAGCCTCATAGCCAGCCCTTCTCCTCCCTCAGATGAGGCTATTTCTCCAACTCCTCACCTCATGTTTCTACACATAACCTGGAATGAATTTCCAGACAAGAGTTCTCTAGTCAGGTGCTTCTTAACTGTGGCTTAAAATCTTTTAGAAATTGCTTGGGATTTTAAAAAATGCTCAGGATGTATCTTGAACTAATTAAACTAGCATTGTGTGTGTGTGTGTGTGTGTGTGTGAATAAGTTCTAGATATGGGGTTTAAAACTGTTGTGTGTGCTGTGCTGTGTGTGGGGGGTCTTGAATTTAGGGTCTCTGCACTCTCATTTGGATTTTTCTATTCTAGGCTGACATTCTTCCAACTGGGCCACACCTCTACTTCTGACTTTCTGCTGGTTAATTGGGGATAAGAGTGTCACAGATTTGTCTGCCCTGGCTGGCTTTGAACTGAGATCCTCAGATCTCAGCCTCCTGAATAGCTAGAATTACAGGCTTGAGCTACTTGTGCCTAGCTCTGACTTTATTTATTTACTACACTACTCAAAATGATTTCTTTCATAATTCCTGTTAATTCTATTAATAGAATCACTGGATTAAACTTCTTAGCATTTTAATTTTCCCTTTTGTATTTTTCCACTACATGTCAATCCACCAATTCTATTACTTCAATGGTGTCTCTCAGGTATGTGTCTTATTTCTAAGTGTTTCAATGCTACCTTTTTCAAGCTGCCATTATTTCTAATTTGTATTACAAGCATTGTGGTTAGACAGAAGCTGGGACTTGAGCAGGAAGGATGACACACTTCATCACTCTTTAATTTGCCTCCCAGTCAGCTGGACCCCGACCCCAAACATTGGTAATAAAAATATGTGGCTTGACATCCTTGTATTTATTTTTGCATATTAATTTACACCAGGTCTAATGAGTACTTCTTTAGAGGATGAAATATTTCTTTAGAGAAAGAATGCACGTCTTTAGAGAATAAAAGTGAAGTTGGATTCCAATCCCCACTGAAATTTGAGGTTATAAAAAAAATGTGGCTGACTTTGATGAAGGTGTCATTGAGGAAAAGGTTAGCAGTGTCTCTGAGAGGGAACTCACCAGGAGACATTAACTGTTGGTTCTGGGTATGATCTAGAATCAACCCCCTGCAGTTTTTAAAGTGTTCTCAGGGCAAGATGTTTAGGCATATATGTGTAAATGGGGCATAAATGGAAAGATTCTTACACTTGAGGGTATAAAGAAAGCTTTGCTTAGAGACCTCACCTGAAGAACAGAAGAAAAGGATCCCCTGTTTCTAAGGAAATGGCTCTGCAAACATCTTCACCAAGCTGGATGATAGCTGCATGCCTTTGGGACATTTGTGCTTGGCCTGCAATATCTTACACACTAGCAGAATCCATCAAGAGCAGAGTGAGGTTTGCCTGGGCTAGCTGGGGCTGTTGGGATGACCAGTAGCCTTCTGCATTGCTGGCCACTCTGGCAGTGGGATCAGCCTGGTGCCAGGGAGAGGTGTCCTATGCAGGAGCCTCAGGATTATGACTTTCTCATTTGTGTGAAAGAAGGATCCTGGGGACAGTGTACACCAGGGACATGTGAGAGATCACTGGGATTCTTTAGGGATGGAGATCTTGGAAGACCAGAACATCCAGGCCAGTAGAAAAAAATACACCTCTTAGCACTGGTAAGTGGGATGTTGCTAGAACTATAAAATAACCATGGATAAAGAACAGGACATTGTGTTATGATTAAATTAAGTAACTTAATATCTGGCTTTTTTGTTGTTGTTGGTCTTGGGGCTTGAACTCTGGGCCTAGGCCCTGTCCCTGAGCTCTTCAGCTCAAGGTGAACGCTCTACCACTTGAGCTACAGCAACACTTTCGGTTTTCTGGTGCTTTATGGGAGATAAGAGTCTCACGGACTTTCCTGCCCAGGCTGGCTTTGAATCATGATCCTCAGATCTCAGCCTCCTGAGTAGCTAGGATTACAGGCGTGAGCCACCGGTGCCCAGCAATATCTGACTTATTGATTTAGGCAGTTGGGGCAGAAGGTTCCCCGCCCCCTGGGAGTCCCAGAATTCTGGGTCTCACACTTTCAAGACAGGCACTTTTACTGCTGAGCCACACCCCCAGGTTTGTTTTCTGCTGGTTATTTTTTTTCCTGATCCACCTCTATTAGTTTTCTCATTGTAGCTAGGATGACAAGTATATGCCACTGCACCCAGCTCTCCGCTAAGAAGGATGGCCAAGAAAGATGTCCATATTGGTCTCAAATTGTAATCCTCTCAATCTCAACCTCCAAAGTAGCTAGGATTGTAGGTGTGAGCCACTAGCACCTGGCTAGCATTTTGTTTTATATTGTTCCATATCTCCTGTCCCTCCAATTCATATTATTATTGTCAAGAGCAACTTTTAAACAATTTTTTGACCAAGTTATCAATATTTCTTGCTGTTATCTTCACCCCCACAGAAACAAACTTCCTTTGTGCATAGAGGGTCCCTTGCCATGTTTCAACTTTAAGATTTCCTTGACTTTTCAATAATAGCAATCAGCTTTCAGTAGAATGTGTGCTTGGAATTTGGGATTTAGAGCTCTTTCCAAAGATCTGTGCACAAGATGGGGAATAACTCACACTCTGCAGTGACGCTAACCTATGATGTCCAGTAGGGTAGATGCATTTTCAACTTACAGTAGGTTTACTTTGGGAAGGATTTAGTGGGACTAACCCTGCTAAAAGTTAGGGGGTGTCTATTACATGTCTTCCCTCCTCTAGATGCCAACTGTATGCCTCTGTCAGTGAGTATTCCTAGAACTATTTCCTGTTAGTCCCCTCTTTCAACAGGTCCAGCAGACGAGAATTGCTGACCTCTATTTTCACATTCTCTTGAGTTAGATATGGTGCTCTTGGGGTTCATTTTCTCCTGTTGCAGCTCCAGGCTTTGCTGGTTCTTCAGGGCTTAGGCCCAATGCATGCATTCCCATACCATACAGCTGGTGAGCCCCTCCTTTCACTGTGTTCCTATGGCTCCTTGTATTTTTAATGACATGTCATCACTTTCTAGCCCACATTCCTACAATATGTATGCACTGCTCATTTCCACCTATTAAGTATAAACCTCCATGTAGGCTGTAGTTTGGCCTTATATGACTTTGCTTTTCCCATCGGGACCAGCCCTGCCTTAGGGGAAATATGTGTCTAATAAAAGAAGGAATAAGAACCAGCATAAGAAACATTTAGATTTTTCCAGCTCCTCACCACACACACACACACACACACACACACACACACACACACACAGAGATGAGGTGTTTGGGGTGAGAGCAGGGAGGAGTGAATGAACTACCATATTTATAGGTGACTAATGCTTTCCAAAGGAAATGAAAGATTTGGAGTCATTACTACTCGGTAAAGCGTTGTTTTCCCACTCTGGGGCCAGCCCTTCAATTTTGCAATCTGAAAAATAACAAAAAGTAAGCAGTACATGGTAGACAGTCCCCAGGGGCCCCTTGCCTATTTTTAGGTCATCGTTAACATGGTTTCAGCAGAGAAATGTTTCTTCAGCTCAGAGGTACTGAGTGGTTTGGGTGACTCATGTTTCTCTCTAACACTCATTCTGGCCTGAGCCCATTTCTTTACCTAATTCCTGCCATGCCATCTCCCCATTGGCCTATCTAATTTAGCACATCTGGCAGCTGACCTGTGGCTACTTCCCTATGATCTGTATGTGGATACCTACCATTTGTGGAACTCATATGATCATCTGTATTTCAGGAACGTCTGTTGGTCCTAGCATGTTGTGAAAGAGTCTCAGGGCCACTAACCATGGAATAGACCAAGATTGGGAAGCTTCAACCAATGGAATAACAGGAAATGTCATCAAATGCACTTGTGTCCAATGTGTTCTAGCAAAAACCATCTGTAAGTCCTCAGTTTAAGCCTGTTCTCTAAAAGTGTCCTTTGTTGAAATGCAAAGGCCCCAGAGACTGGGAAACACCATAGAGCATTGAAGTCTTGGGGTATCTGTACTGAGCAAAGGCTTTCTTCAAGGAATAAGGGATAAGGGTGAGGAAAAGTAGGGAGGAGCAGATAGATGCCGTAAAAGGCCAGAGAGGAGCCAGTATCTGGGCTGTATGCATAAAGCTTTTGCACAAAGGCCAGGGACATCCATGACACAGGTACTACTGTTTCCCCATTCTGTCCTCCACCCTCAATCCTTGCCGGAATCCAGGATACAGGGCTACAGAATACAACGGTAGAAGATGACCCAGAGTGTAATACAGGACCAAATGGCTTGTAAGAGTCTAGAGCAGAAACAATGACTGCTTTCCAGGCTTTAGATCTTGTGCTCAGCAGGACCCTCTCTGTAGAAGCAAAGGCACTGTGCTTCCTGGGAGGCTGGAGAAAAGAAAGGAACGTTCCAGGCCCTTGGTAGAGATCAACAGCGTGGCTGCAGCTGAGAATTAGTGTCCCCAGGTGATTGAATTAGGAAATCTAGATCAGCTGTTGATTCAGCGCCTAACACTTCCCATGACACTATTCTGTTTTCCCCAAGGCAATCACCCTAAAGACCCAGCAGAGCTCTAAAGCCAGATGAGAATGCAAATAGACTCATAGTAATTCAGGCTTCAAGAGTGGGCACCACCTGCCATGTGCCTTTTTAGATGGAATGTACTTTCAGCCATCCCAACAGCTTATTTGTAAATGGAAGAATCAAAGATCAACATTTTCTTGGGAGAGCAGAATGTGTGAAGAAGTTGTATGGAGTGTGTGTGTGTGTGTGTGTGTGTGTGTGTGTTTGTGCACACGCACATGCATGCACACATGCACACACAGGAGTATTAAAATCGAGCCATAAGAAACTTTCTTACTGGGTCATTTAAGGATGGTTAAATCCCCATTAGCCCAATGTGAAGGACTCTGTCAGGATAGGATTTTCTAGAATATTCCTCAGGCTCCAAAATAACAAGCATCCATTCAGTTTCTTCTTTGCAATTCTTACCTGGTTATGTAACTGAAAACACCAGCAGCCAACAAGATGAGTCCTGTACTTTTCGTTGGATAGTGATGTGGTCTCAGGATGACTTCAACCAATGAGAAAGGCAATATGCAGGTGTGCTGTAGGAGACAAGATGGCAAGTCATTAGGGCAGGGGCCCTGGCTACCCATAATTCCCTCTTCATACTCCAGTCTATCTAACTGATATACTGCTATATAGAACTTGCCAGAATTAAGCTTGGATCATACTCCTTGGGTGCCTGAGGCCTTACAATGATTATTATTCATGATGTTGATCTAAACTTCTCTGTGTAAGTAAAAGCTCTTGGAAATGGGCTGCCACCCTTGCCGGTCCTGCCTCCTGCACACTGGTTTCCTGTCCTCACATTCATACACTCACGCATGAATACATGCACATGTACATAAATAATCATATGCACACACATATACAACATGAACACCTATGTAAGCATGCACTCACACATTCTCCAATAAAAAAATCTCACATGTGCACACACTTGCTCATTCTTTCTCGTCTCCTTCTGCCCCCTCTTCTTCTCGATACATAGCTGTGGACACCTTATCCTTTGTATTCCCTGGGCAGCCCTTACTTCCTTGCTAGTTTCCATACATGCCTCCTCTCCTTGTATAGATGGGGCCTATCCTCTCCTCTCCTCTCCTCTCCTCTCCTCTCCTCTCCTCTCTCTCTCTCTCTCTCTGTATTCTGATCAGTCTTCCATGATGTTATCTCTAAATTTTCCTCTTGCTATTTTCTCGCACTTACTTCTCTTGTTATTACACCTGGGGCAATGGAGTCTAGCACCATGCTGTACATCCACAAGACTGTCCCACTGCCTCTGTGTCTCTACACATGCTGTACCGTGCAGGCTCTATTGGGGGAGAGTGTTCACCTCCCTTTGAAGCCCTCCATCCCTTCTTTTCCGAAACACCTCCTCCTTATAACCATCTGTTCTATCACATCTTCCAAGTCCTTAAAATTAGATTTTTAAAAAAAATGCTATCAAAGAAATTCACCTTTAGGGATAGTAATGTTCATAGATGTGAAAACCACCTTGCTCACTTTTTTGGGTAAAGAAGCTGACCTGAAAAAAGTCCCTGGTGGGGGGTGAGGGCTTTCATTTCCTCAAGACATTCCTGCAACTCTGCATTATTGACACTGTCCAATAAGTGGTCGTGTCTTCTGTTGTTCTGGTCACAGCTCTCATTCCTCCTTCATTCCTGAACTCTTGCAGAACTCTTGACAGCCGCTGGAACCCAGAACCTTCACTTTCAAGCTCCATCCAACCTCTAATTCTGAGCCTTCAAGTAGCTGTCAACACTTCAGGAATGATGGTCCCTAGAGCTTGGGAATGCTGTTCCTAGAGCAGCCTCTGTAACTGGAACTCCCCAGTCCCTGACTCCAGAGATCTTTACTCTTAGTCCCATAATTCCAATGCTCAGGAGTCCCCACTAGCAGCTTCCCACACTCAGTTACAGTAATTAGGGCATGGTGAGGGGACCAAGAAGACCCTCACAATGTGGCAAGCTTCGATGGGGCCGGGGTTGGGTAAGGTAAACCAAGTGTTAAGGACAAGGGTGGGGACCATCGCTGGGTGAATGTTTCCTGGCTGTCCAACCAAGGTCACAGCTCGATGACACTTTAACTGGCATTCTTCTAAGGTCCCTTGTGATCCCATGTCTTAGCAGCAAAACATGAATGACACTGCAGACAAATCACAGTTTTTACAAGACTGCCCAAGCTTGGTGCCGTACATGCTGACTAGTTGGATGTGCAAATGGAAACCTTCCAGATCCACCCTCATATTCTGTGCCTTTCTTTGATTTGAGGCCGCTGCTTCTATGTCTCTCATTCTAGTACTTCTGAGTCAGCTTTTCTACTCTCAAAAGGGTACAAAGCTGGGTCTGGTGGCTCATGTCTGTAACTCTAGCTACTCAGGAGGCTCAGATTTGGAGGATCTAGTGAGACTCACCAAGGCAAAAGAGTTAACTAAACTCCATCTCCAAAAACAACCAGCAATAAGCATGGCTGGCAGCATGTTTGAAGTGCTAAAGCACTAGTCTAATCAAGCAAGAGGCCTTGAGTTCAAATCCCAGTACCACTAACCCATTGAGTAAAGTGCATATGAAATCCACAGAAGCTCCCAGTTGGCCTCTGTTGTGGTTGTCATTATTATCAGTGTGATTGTCATTGTGTTGGTTCCTCAGAGTGGGAGGAGGGCAAGGGTCTGAGAAGCCCCCATGTCCTCTGGCCTGTGATTTGTGAGCAGCAGTGGTATGTACACCACTTGAGTGTTGGAGCATAGCCCTCTTGGGTCATCCTGGGGCCTCTCTCTCCAGTCACCATGAGTCCTGGAACTCCTGGTCATCAATACCTCAGAACCCCAACTATCAGTACTGTCTTTATTCAGAGGCCACCTCAGGAGGCAAAAGATGGAGCTGTCTGCCCAGCAGAACCACCTGCCTCTCTGCTTGCCTTCCCTCTGCTTGCAGCCAGGGAAGTCCAAGTTCTATTAAGAGCCATTAACAGGCCCATTATGCTGGCCATTGATCTGACAGATTTTATTAACCTTGCCCACAATCAGCAGCTCCCTGTTCTCTACATTAATGATCATTTGGAACAGAATTCCTGTGGTATAATATAGTGTGTCTGCTTTAGGACTAAATGAGTTCATGGTGATTAATGCTTTTGCAATAAACAACTTGGAATGCATGACTGGTCACCTCTACAAGGTGCCTACTCGTTGCCAGTGACATTCAATTGGATTTCCAAATGAACTCTCCCTATGGCTTCTGGGAAATTCACTTCCATGATGTCATTAGTGATGGGCCATAGATTGTGGCTCTGTATGAGCAAAGCGGTCTTTAAAAAAATCACAATTTTCTAGTTGAGGCTGGGGGAGGCAAGAATGAAAGGGGAAGACTACAGCCTATGTGCTTTCTAAACCTTGAGTTGTGTATAGCCAAGAGTGACGCGATAAACTAAACGTACTGGCATTTCAAATGCACTGGCATTTCACCTCACATTGACACAAGTGATATAAACTTTGTCAGATAGAGGATATTCCAAAAAAGGAGACAAAATCAGTAAGAGAAAAAAAAATCCAATATGTTTTCTGCTTCCAAAAAAATCTAATAATTAGGCTGGGATTGACACAAATTAGAATGTTGCCAACAATTACTGAAAACAGTGACTCATTCTGTATTTCAATTAACAGTTTCTCAGTTTCCCTTATAAACACTGAAGCTGACAAAAATTAATTATCTCCAAGGGGGTAAAATATTTCCTTCCAAAGTAAACAAAGCATCATGGGCTGAAACAATAGCATGCGTAGACAGAGGGCACAGGGTACAGTGATCTTCCCTTGCTGTGGAAGACATCACCTGGGTGCATTTGCCTTTCAAAGTCTCTCACCAAATACCTTGACCATAAAGATTGTGCTGTTCTTTTCCCATCCTTTACTCCTCCTCCATTGGCTCTTCCTCTCCTGTCCTTCCTATAATGCCATCTTCTGTCTGAATCTCTTGGCGATGGAAGAATAATCAGGAAATACCAATTCAAGTATTAGAACAATCATTGCACTTTAGATTCTCTGGTTGCAAGATAGCCTTGTAGATAATCGTTCCAATAAATGTGTAGGAAAATCTATTTACCCCACATCAGTGGTATGTAACTATGATAGACAATTTCCCTGCACTTTGTGTTTGGCTTAAGAAAGGCAAGCCTTATCTTGGGAGAACCTGTGGAGACCTATGTTGTCAGATAAGCCAATGACACTTACACTTGAAGGTTCTAGGGGGCTGGTCCAAGAACACTTTGTTTTCTCTAGGGAAAGAAATCAGAGTGCCCACAGATTTTAAAATCAGATAGTAACACTATAGAATACAAATTTTGCCTTTGCCCTTTTTCTTCCTAAACACTATTGGGTTGATCAAGTTTAATAAGCCAATTTCTATGTCCCTGGACTCTAATCAAGGGGTTTGGTCCTTCAGATGGCCTGTCTAGTAATGAGCTAACATAGGGTGAGCCACTTTAATGCACCTTGGTTTTGTATTTTGAGGGTTTTTTTTTGTCCTCTCTATGTTCAGGAAACACTTGGACCTGAGACTTCATTCTTGTTATTGGCTTTTCTCAAAGTGAGATCCTTTCCTTTAAGTCTGGAAGATAATGCCTTTGATTTGATCATGGATTTAATGGACAGATACTTTTAAGTGAAGTTTTAGTGTATTAATATGATCTCCTTTCTGGCTATATGGAGGATCTGCATGCTTATGATATAGAGATATATAATCTTTTATTTAAAAAGTGGAGACCTTGACAACAGCTCCTCAGGGAAAATCATATGGTCAAAACATCAGTTATAGTTTTAAACATGAATGTAAGAAGCAGAGAAGTGGAGAGAAAACAACCTTAATAGGATTTCAGCATACGCAAGCTTGTTGTGATGTTGCTGGATCATATTGCTTAAGCTGGAAAATTACAAGCAGTAAAGACTGGAAGTAGTAGTTTTGTAAATCCTGATAAGGCAACCCTGGTTTTTCTAATAATCATTTCATTTGCCGGCTACCAATGTAGACCCCCTTTTCTCTCAAATTTCCTGGTTGTCTAACTCCTTATGGTGAAAGTCTTGCACATACTTCCCACTTTGGTGGAAAGCTTTTATCCAAAATCAGTATCCGTTGTAATTCTCTATACAATTTCTTTGTCAAAAGAGTAGTTCTACTTTAAGTAATTCTGATACAGAGAGATTCAGAAATGGGTGTATAGGTGATAGAGTTTGTATTTCCAGTGGCCTTTTTTTTTATTTGTCTACCTAAGTTATCTTCAGGAATGTTTGTCAGTCTCAGATATTAAGTTTTCAAAGAGATTTGTATTTGGGAAAAAAAATTCTTTTCACTTTCTAAGAAATCACCCAAAAGATTCCAGTGTAATTAAAGAGTCAATGTTAACAGGGCCTGGGGGAAAAAGGGGGAGGAGGATAGAGTGATAAACCATTTGCAGACAGGGCTCCAGGCTTCTCTTTGATCCTTACAAACACCCAAGTTGCAAACAGAAGTTCAAACTCTTAGTTACTGTACCAAATACAAGATGAGCTAATATGTGGCTAGATGGACAGATTTATGCTAAGGCAAAAAAGATCCAATTATTCACCATGGACTGTATGTATGAGAGACACAGGTGTTCAGTGTAGAAGTCTTTTAGTCTTGTTTTATGTTGAAAAATTGTCACAACAAAACATTGAGGGAAAGTGAATAGTTTTTAACTGACCTGGAAAGAGAAATAAATCATCCATTGGGCGAAGGGGGAAAAAAGAACATAACAGTATTTGCATCTTGACCAGATGGTTAAATGATTACATTCCAGAACTTCTAAAGGGTTTCTGAGTGATCTTTAACTTGCTGCCATCTTGTCTTGTGTGTGGATATGTAGCTCAATCAGAGCATCATTCTTTCAATAGGAACCTAGGTGGTATGGGAAGGATCTAACTTGATGAACAAGAGGTCATTAGGATTCAGTCTAGTTAAAGAAGTGGCAAAAGAACCTGGGATCTTAGAACCCTACAACCTGGAATATATTTACCTCCTCCTGACTTTTTCCTCTTTTCCTTCCTTTTTACTCATTGCAAGTATCCAAATTCCTTTCTTTAATCCATCTCTGTCTGCAATAAAAGCCATGCTTCACCTTCATAGCTTCCACACCCTTCCTCCCAGTCAGGTGCGCTGCACTCAGACCAAGATAGAACAAGTTTTATCAGAATCCTTCTGTGTGGGCCTGCATTGCCTCTGCTTAGTCTCTCCATTCTTACCCTAATCTCATTCTTCATATCTCTATGGTTCCTTCTTTTCTGTTCAAAACAATCTCTTTTTTTTATTACCTTGCTGCTACCATCTCTTTCCTTACTGACTCTTTCACTTTTCAGTCTTTTAATCTTTTTCTCTCCACTAGCATTACTCATCTTTCAGAAAAAGGTTGTGTTAACATGAGAAGACAGATTGAAAACCAGGGTAACATGAAAACACAGATCTACCAGTCAGAAGGCTACCTATGCTGCTATCATTATTGAGACTCAAGGTTGGCCATGTGCTCAGACAGCCAACATAAAAACAAACAAAAAAACCATGGAATTGAAAGAATTACCTTCTTCCCCTCTTTTTAGAGAAAACAGGTTTTTCTGTAGTAAAAATGTTGAAAAGAATTTTCTACCATTGCATTTCACTTAGGAGTATGGACCATCACAGTGACTCCAACACTGTCACCAATACAGATAGCTCTGAGTTCCCAAATCCATAAACAACTCACAGCTGAATGCAGAATCTTAAAACACAGTCTATGGAAGAGGATTCTGCTAGTAAGGAGATAATAATTGTGTCAATTATGTTGTCTTTTGTGATCAGGGCAGTAGACAGAATACCATTTTTCCCACAAGTGCTTTTGTTGGTGTTTCAGAGGCAAGTTAGACATACACTGGTCTCTTATGTCTTGTTTAAAGGTTGGAATGTAGGTGTTATTATGGAACAGAAATGTACATGCCTGGAGAAGTTGAAAACATCAAAAGTAATGTGGGTACCCACACTTACTGCAAATTAGAAGCTCCTTCCTATCTTTTCTCAGTCTGAGATTTTTCTTCTCCTATTATTCTTCCTCCTGGATCTGTTGGTCACACTAGACTTTTACTCCATGAGATTCAGCTCATCATTTTTTATGTGATTAGAAATTCCTTGAGGGCAAAACCTTCATCTCTTAGTTTATTTTCAGGACTGCCCTCCAGTTGCAGGGTAAATGTTCTGATTGTCTTGTTAAGAGTGCGAGGTAGCTTGCTGAAGTCCTAATGATCTAGTTACCTGTGCTGTGGACCTCTGTGCCAGAGCTTTCCACTCTTACCTCCTTAACTCTGTGTGATCACCTGGAAACCCTAGTTTCCTCTCTAACCATGGCACATTGCTTATTTTCTTTCCCCTACCTGCTTCACCTACTTCCCAGTGTAAAGAGCTCAGTAACCCTTACCTGAATTCCCAACCTGCATTAGGTTTTCATCATTGGCTCACCTGCCTGGAGCCTTCTGTCTGGACCCAGGCCCCATGTATGATGTATATAGTGCTTTCACCTAATAAGGACCAAAGTCTCCCAGAGGCAGAAGCAGCTCCAGGCTCAGGCCACTTAATATTAGTGTCATTAATGAATGAGTCTGTGAAATGATAAAGTGGAGTCACTGAGGAGGAGGAAGTTTTTTATCATAGCTTTGGAAGCTATGAAAACTTAGGAAGCCAGCCCAGATCAGCATCCATAGACACCTGTAGCCGTATATCGAATCATGTCCAGGATGGCTGGGTGACAGAATCTGTCTCACTCCAAAATATTCACCTTTCTTCATTCTCAAGGCTAAAGATAACATCTAAGTGTTAGAAATTGGCTTCAGAGGATTATAAGGAAGCTTGTGAGCAAGTATGACTTCTGGAAACAATACAATAGGCAAGTCAATGATAGACTCAAAGAAGGCTACCAACAAGGAAGAGGCACAGATCTGCAAGAAGCTACAAGGCATGGATGCATCCTGCATAGGTGCCCTTTGGCCATCTTGGGACCCCTTGTTATAAAACCCTCCATCTGCAGCTGGGGTAGAACTCTCTTGCCCTCTCCTCTGGCTTTCTTTGTTTCTCATTTTTATTTTTTTTTATTGTAAAGATACTGTACAGAGGGATTACAGTTACATGAGTAATGAGTACATTTCCTATCGAGCATTGTTACCTCCTTCTTTGTTTTCCCCTCCATCCCTTCCCTCCCACCTCCCCACCCCCCCCAAGTTGTAAAGTTCGTTTTCAACATAGTGTCTTATATGTCTCATTGTTACAATGGCTTTCTTGAATACCTCGTCAAGAGCCCCTCCTCATTATCAATCTGCTATCCTCTCTCCTTCTGAACATTGCCTGGCTCCACATGGTATGCACAGAGACATTTTACAGACAGACAGATGGGCAACTCTCTAGAAAGCTGCTCCAAGTTGGAGAGAGAAGACTGTTCTTTTCAACACACAGGAAGTTTAGGAAGCACTGGGATTTGTTTTTCTTGGGAGGCCCTGTGTCTCAGGGCTTCCTCCTAGATATCTCCTAGCCAGTGCCAGAGAGGATACAGAATGCACCTGACACTGGTTTAGCTTAGAGATGAGGATTCAGGAAAGCATGTCTTAAATGCAAGCTCCAGGGTCAACTTCCAATCTCTCCACAAGACAGTGGTCACAGGGACGTTTTTGCACTTTCTCCTTCCTGCCTTTGCCATCCCTTGTGTACCCAACACCCAACTCATTAGAGTCCAGCAGAATGGTTGGTTCACTATTGGTTTTCCTAAATTCACATGATCAGTTGATATAGACTTAGACTGTGTGTGTGTGTGTGTGTGTGTGTGTGTGTGTGTGTGTGTGTGTG